>NC_081409.1:656787633-657089300 GCF_030272615.1 Cryptomeria japonica | reverse complement strand
TTTGAAGATTCTAACAGGAAAAATGAGAAAATCCTTCATATAATTGTTAATAAATGTGGTAAGGAATGAAATTCTCAATTGTTCAATGTTTTATGTACCTATCAACCTAGTGTTTGTATAGCTATGGGCTTTCTGGTACCAATGGAATCATGCCTTTAGAGTTAGAGATTCCACCATTATAAATTTCTCTCCAGGGGATCCTTAGTGATAGTTTTCATAGAGGAAAAAATATTCAAAAACTTGAAATGCTCGGTGAATAGGATATAAATGCTCTCCAAAATCTTGAATCTTATCAAAAGATTATGGATTGAAGCCACACTAACAAAATTATTCAATGATTTGTTTTAGTTGGTGACTTGGTGTTTTATGAGAATCAATGAAACATGAATGGTCTCCCAATTAAACAAGGAAAGTTCAATCCAAAGTGTCTTGGACCATACATCATCACTGAAGTCTATGGCTTGGATGCTTCTAAACTAGTAGAAATGAAAGTTACACCTCACAAGGAACCCATAAATTCTATCTACCTATATAGATTGTATGCTTAAACTTGTTTCTTCTTCTTTATCTCTCTTCTCCATTGAATGGTATGCTAACATTTTACTCTTCAAAGAATGTTATGTTAGATAGTTAGATTCTATTACTATTTACAATACCTTGCTTAAGTTGTGACAAAATTGTTAGGTTGTGTTGGATTCATTGTGTAGTTTCTCTTTTGTAAATTAAGAGATTACCTTCCTTTGTGTTAGCATTTAGTTTAGTATTCCATGTGTCATCTTAGTTAGATCATGTTGTGTTTAGTTATAAAATATTTCAGCTATATCATATTGATAGTTAGCTTAACATGAGTACATTACATCATCACTTGTTGCATTTAGTTAAACACTTATCAAGTCATTTAAGTAAATCACACATTTCAATTTAATCATTGCACCATTTTTTAAGAAATATACATTGTTTGTTTAATTAAAAAACTTGCATTAAATTAGACATACATGTACATCATCATATTTTATGTATTTGACCACAAATATGTAAAACATCTCAAAACATCATCATGATCATATATACATATACAAACTAGATTTAGACACAAGATATACCACAAAAATCACTTCTAAACCACAACATGGTGTATACTCATATACATCTCATCACCTTATGGATGATGGCTCCTCCTCTCTATCCCCTTGACAAGACTTCCAAGTTTCACCGCTTCTACCCTAAGTTCCATGTTTTCATGCTATAATCACTCCTATGAGGCTTATCAACACTCTACCTCATCTTTTAGAATCTTCAACTTTAGTCTCATAGGATTTAAGATGTCCTCGTGTCTCCTTGCGCTATGTTATTATCTACGACTGGTTTGCACCAACCATTGGGTACACACATATGAGACTATATCCCTAATAATGTGTACAACAAAGTCACACCATCTATATATACTAACTATAAGAAAATAGAGAAATGCAATTCTAGTCACATCATCATGTATATCAAAATAATAACTAACATTTGAAGATCAATGTCTATATATCTATTATTTAATGGTGAAAAATAGATGGGGTAATCTAGCTATCAATTCAACTAGGAACTAACCCTCTTTCATTAAACATTGGGATACAATCCTCTAAAGGGGTGTATGATTGAATAAATATTATCCAAAGAGAGTCAACCAATCCTAATGGGTTCTATTCCTTTGGTCTTTGAAATATTGCTTGATTGATTCAAAATGTAATGAACTAGGTCCTAAGCATGCATAAATGAACACTTAAACTAATGAAACTATCTGATACAAAAACTATAACTCTAGGAAAAATTAAAAAATAAAATAGGGACTCAGAGATGCACCTATTCCTGAAAGCATAGCTAAAACTGGGTGGTGAATGTACCGTAGTCTTGAATGTAAACAATTGAGCACTGAGACCAGATCTGAAACTTTGATACTATGTACTTCCTATCAAATTTGAGCCTAAATTGTGAGGACTTTGGTGCTAGGTGCCCTAGTTCTAGTGGAATAGGATGTTAATTTCTAGTGTTTAGTCACTTTCTATTAAACACATCAAATATGGAGAGGGGCGATACATCATTATCTTCACAACTTAATACCTTAAGCACAATTAAAAGTCAAAACCCCTAAATAGATGAATAACATTGAAAGATAAAGCAATGAAAATCAATATAAAAGAAAACACTAGATTCACATAGAATAACCAACAAGGGAAAAACCATAATGAGAAAATCTACTTGGATCTACTATCCAAATGTAGCCTCACATAAGAACAAAATTACAATTTGTTTAAGGCTCATTGCTTAGGGAAGCACACTTCTTCTCGAAGGACTTGTTGAAGAGGTCCAATATGTTAGAGCAAGATATAAACACTTGCTGAAGAGATTTATTATCTCAAAGAAGGATACATGAAAATTTGAATTACAATGAATAAGCCTTCAGCTCATAGCCTCTAGCAATTTCCTAAAAATGTAGCTACTCTTGACTTACTTCCTTAAGCAAGCATTAAGCAATTTAGCTCCACAACTTCCACCACACACTTTTATTGCACCATAATTTGCATTACCCAGTCCACACATTTTCAACTAGTATGATCTTCTAGATTTATCATGTACAAGCAAGGAAAAATATCAAGTTGAGCTAGGCAAAATTGGAGATAAGCAATGACCTCAACAAGTTGGCAACAAAAAATATTTTTGTGAAAATGGTCCAAAGTAGGAGATATAGTGGACCAAAATAAAGATATTACATATTTCTATGGATCCCAAATAATCAAACATGTCGACACACACCTTCCCAAGCCAACAACAGTGTAACATGTAGATGAAATGTGTAGTAGTTTACCAGTTGGCGCAAAAATAGAACATAAAAATGAATTTACACCATGAAAATCACATTGAGGTATAGAAAGGCCCAAAGAAGACTCATTAAAATATCCAATATTTGTGTAGACCCCCAAATTCATAGTGCAAGCAAGAGAACAGGCCTTGTCAACCAGACAACCACAAATCACCCTAAAAACCTACTGTAGACAATATGCATCACCAAAAAGATCAACCATTGTCATGCAAACCACATAGAGATTCTATTAATTCTAAAAATATTTGCATATGTGTACTTCTTTCACATTGTTATGCCAAACTAAGTTAGTGAAACCAAATGGATATAAATCTCTTTATACCTAGAAGGCTATAAAACATAGTTGTGAGATAAAAGATTACCAAGCAAACTTGTGGTACACTTCATCAATTGCAATCTAAACTAAGACACTGCACAAACAATATAAGCATGTTGAATAATCCATATGAGCTAAAACAACGTGAAGAAATGCAAAGCAAATTTCTTAAAGTAACCTTGACAAGAAACCAAACTACCAACATACTGCATTTACCAAAAATATCTACGATAATACCATAGACCTAAAAATATAGGAATGAAATGTCCATAGCACATACAAGCTTAATCCCAAACCACAAGCCATATATTTAAGAACAAAGGAATGTGGATCATTCTCCTAGAAATTCTTCTAAATAACTTCCTGCATTTTCATACTTCACCAATCTACAGAGGCTAGAACATTTTTGTAGCACAATTTCCTCACTCAACAACATCAAAAGAGATAGAACAACTTGTAGCATGCACAAGACCATCAAAATAATATCCACAACATCACAATGTTTCTAATTTCTTAAAGCTTCTAATCCTCGTCTTGATATGATATCATCTTTATTGATAACAAGACATGACATTAAACACATCAAAATTATCATCACCATATAAGTGTAAGCGTTGGTGACACCACAACATATTGAGTGTTGACATCAACACCAAATTGAGGTTTGACATCCAACAATGGATTTTATCATAGTTTAGCAAAATATTTACACACAATTGCATATGATACATCAATGAAAACACAACATTGAAGGTTTACATCAATGGCAACACAATGTGCTGATACCATATCTACAATAGTCTCTAACAGTTTCTAATAAAATTTATTGAAGTTCTCTATTTTTGGACTTGGAGCACTTTCCCCTCTTGAGATTTTGTTGGTTGAAACCACAAGACTGAGAGGGGGGGTGAATTAGTCTTTGACCAAATCCTTTATTATTTTTATTCAACCATAAGAACTTATCAATTATCATTAGCCAACTAAACACCAATGAAATATGAAACAACAAACACCAAACACCAAACACATGAACACTAGATTTTTATGTGAAAAACTAAATGTGGTAAAAACCATGGTGAAAATCACACTTACAATATAAATAACTGAATAGAATGTTTAGGCAAAAGGTTAAGGAAGCTCACTTCTCTTGATTCTGACTTGAAGGCTAAGGTGCACAATGATATAACAAGATACAATAAACTTTCATTACTAAGACATATGATCCCAAGGCAAGATACAAATTTGAACAAGCTACCAAAAAGACTCACTATCTTCTAGTAAGAACAAATAAAAGATGAATTAAACTAAGTAGGATCTCCTAATCATATACACATCACAAATTGATATTTAGAGTTCTACTTTGACACTCAAATTCACACATCCGCACATCTATTTATATCAACTTGTTCACTTATACACTCAACTAAGTCAATCACATAAATTACACAAAGTTGGCCACCATGAGAAATTTTTCTAAGTGTGGTCCACTCTAAGAGATAAAGGGGACCCATTTATACATCACAACATGTATTTCTAAGTCAATTATAATGGACCGCACACACAGACACATTAACCAAAGTTATCATCAAATGTAATGTGTAGATAAAAAATAAAGAAAGTTAACCAATCAACTCAAAAAACATTATCGAATGCAAATAGTTTAATGTGGATCTTCACATGTTGTGGTAAGACCCATAAAAACACTTTAATTCAACCTCCATTGCATATTTGGACCAAAAGAATATGATCCAAATAGGATAAACCAATTGCGTTAGCTAGAGTCAAACATAATAGACAATGTTGAACAATTAAACAACACAACTTTTCTTGCAGAGAAAACCAACACTTGAATTCTGAACTGGAACACAACACAAACTATATGAACATGTTTTCCAAGTCACAACACTAACTAACACTATGAAGAAATACAAAGAATTCTATAGACTAGTTTTGACAGATAGCTTCATTATCAACAAACTGCAATAGCCAACTTCAACACTTGAACCACCAAGGACATGAAAACATAATCATGAAATATCCATAAAACATAGACACTAAATCCAAAACGAAAAGACATCAAATGTAAAAGGAGAAATGTGGATCATTCTCCCATAAAGACTTTAAATACTCTTTCTTTCCTATTTTAGCTTCCACTATTGTGACCCTCTGAAAACACCACAAACTCACTCAATATCACTATTAAACATCATGGCAACATCTAAACACTCATTTTCAGACCATATATCTTAACAACTACAACTTCCTCTTCACTGTCAATGTCATCAATACACACAAGTGTGACATTAATGACAACACCAACAATCTTCCATGACAAAAACTTTGACATCAATGAAAACACAAACAAATATTTCCAAAATCACTCCCTTTATTATTGATTACAACAGTTGTACCACTAGTCAACAATAGACTCTCCAACTACAACTCTCTCACCCTTTGACATCAAGGACAAAAGCACAACACTTCAAACTAAAACTTCATCAAACAATACTCCCTCTTCTAGGTATATCTATAATATCTACAACACTCCCCCTATAAGAGATCTCACTCTTCACATATTTTTTTGCAACCAGGAAACCACAATGTTCACTACTCCCCTAAGAGAAACCACCACATTAATCAAGGAGATAAAAGATAGACTTTGGATCCCCACTTGGAAAGATGCACCACTTCTATGCATCTAGTTTGAAGTAGGAGGGGAAATAACCCCTAACTTCTATAGAAGATACTCAAAAGTATTCTTTGATAGTGCCTTGGTAAAAATCTCCAATATTATCCTTTGTAGGAACATATTCCAATCTAATTTCCTTCACTTCAACCTTTTCTCTTAAGATTTGATATCAAATAGAAATATATGTAGTCCTTAAATGCATCATCAGATTTTTTAAAATGTTAATTACACTTGTATTATGACACATAACAGGAATTTCTTCATCATACATCACCTTGATATTTCTAAGAGTTTTCTTCATCCAAATTAATTGAGTACAACAAGGTGCTTTTACAATATATTCTTCTACTGTAGACAATGACACTGAATCCTACTTCTTACTTGACCAAGAGACTAATTTGTCTCCCAAGAAAAATGCACCACCACTTGACTTATTCTATCATCAACAAATCTGGCCTAATAAATATTTATGTAAGTTTTCAAAGAAAAGTCATCATTCTTCTTATACCACAAACTAAAATTTAGAGTCCCTTTGAAATATCTAAATATCCTTTTCACTGTTGAGCCATGACAGTTCTTTGAATTAGCTTGATATTCGGCAATAAAATAAACACCATGCATAGTATCTAGTCTTGAAGTAGGCATATATAACAATCCACCAATCATAGATCAATAAAGCTTCTAATATACTTTTGGAGATTTATCATCCTTGCTTAAATGACAACTAGTGATCATAGGGGTTGTAACTAGCTTACATTTCTCCATACCAAACTTCTTCAACATATCCTTGATGTACTTGGTTTGAGAAACAAAAAACCCATCTTTGAAATAAGTTACTTAAATACCAAGGAAAAATGACAACTCACCAATCATTGACATGTCAAATTATTTTGGTATTTATTTTGGAAACTTCTTGAAATCTTCATCTTAACCAAAAATGATATCATCAACACATACAACCACTATCAATAGTTTCCCACTTTCAACTTTGAATCAAAAATTACTATTTACGGTACCTTTCTTAAAGTTCTGCTACAACAAAATATTTGTCCAACCTTGCATACAAATCTCACGGAGCTTGTTTGAGTACATAAAGTTCCTTCTTGAGTCTGTAAACCATATTTTGATATTTTGATAGCCTAAACCCATTTGATTGTTCAATATAATCCTCTACTTCAAGTTCTCCATTCAAGAGTGCTAACTTCACATCCATTTGATATACCTTATAGTTATTGTAGGCAACAAATGTAAGAAATATTTTTATAGCTTCCATCCTAGCCACCAGGGAAAAAATATCCTCAAAGTCTATACCTTCAACTTGTGAATAGTCTTCACATACTAGTCTTCCCTTGTTTCTTGTGACTTCTCCTTCATTCGACTTGTTCTAGAGCACCCACTTCATTCCTATCACATTCTTGTCCACTTGTCTAGGTACCAATTCCCATGTCTACTTCTTTTCTATCTAATTCAATTCTTCTTTCATTTCCTTCATCCATCCATCCATAATCTTTACTACCCTTTGCAAAGGTCTTTGGGTCCATCTTAGATAAGAAACATAAATTTTCTCTCACTAGCCTCATCAAGTTTTCTTCTAGTCTAAGATCCTTTATCTTTATCTCCAATGATATGATCTTTTGAATAATTAATTTTCACATACTTTGTAGGTGTTTTGGGTGCTTTCTTAGGTTTATTTTCTTCTTTATTTGATTCTTCTTTTTATTTTGGAATGTCCTTCTCTTTTGTAGTGATTGGGTTGTCTTCTATATTAAATTCAAGTTTTGGTGTAACTTGATTCCATTCTTCTCTTTAACATTTTTTATTTTCTACAATCTCCTTTAGCCTCTTGTTGTAACATTGAGATGCCTTACTTCTTATAGAAGATCCCATAAATATTATTTCATTAGGTATTGCATAAAACTTTCTCAAATCTTTTTCATCTCTTCTGATGTAGCAACTATTTGATTGCAGATGATCTTCCATACCATAGCTCATAAGGTGTCTTTGTGTGATTCACTCTCACTTGTACCCTATGAAGAATATATATAGCAATATGCACAACTTCTTTCCAATACACTATAGGAAAGTTAGTGTCTTTCAACATAGTTGTAACATTTCAATAATAGTCTTGTTATTTCTTTCAACAACTCCATTTTGCCATGGAGTCCTAAGTGTAGACAATTACCTTCTAACACCATAATCTTTACAAAATTAATCAAATTTATTTTATGTAAGTTATCCATATCTATTAGATCTTCAACATTTAATCTTAGCTTCTATACGATTCTCAACCATATATTTGAACACCTTAAACCTATTTAGTGCTTCTAATTTTTTTTTTAAGAAAGTAACCCATGTCATTCTAGAATAATCATGAATGAGCAACATAAAATACCTTTCACCATTTAATCCTCTTGTGTTTGTAGGCTCACATAGGTTGGTATAAATCAAATCCAAAGGTCTTGTAGTAGAACACTCCATGTTATTCAATCTATCATGTGTTTTCTTTCCCATCTAACATTCCTTGCACATTCCATTTGTAAGTTTTATGATCTTTGGAAAATCTCTCACAACATGAGTAGAAGTGATCTTCACCATGATGTCAAAGTTAATGTGTCCCATCCTTTTTTTCGACACCCAACATTCACTTCTTTGAGCCAACAAAAAACTAATTCCTTTATTTTCCTTTACATAATAGACATTTCCATTTGTTCTTATACCTTCTACAGCTAACCTTCTACAACCTCCTTTTCTACACTCACATCTGGACCCATGAAATATGAGCTTGTATCCTTTACTACACATCTAACTTACACTCAAATATTATGTCTCAAACCTTTAACATAATAAACACCATCTTTTTTATACTTACTAATAATGGATATGATTCATTTACTAAAGATAGGTGTAGCCTCTTCTTCAACAAAATTCAATGATCCACCATCATAATTTTTAAAGTCTATGACCTTTCTTTTATCACCTATCATATGGTTTGAGCATTCATAATCAATTATCTGAGATTTAGGTTCCACTTTTCCATATGTTCTTCACCATCATCAATTTTTTACTATCTGTCTCATTACATGGAGTACCATACCTTCTATTATCCTTTTCTTCTAGGGAAAAAAATTATGATTCATAGCTTGAGTCATCATAATCTTAATCTTAAAAGGAATAGGTCTCCATTGAACACAAACTCTTTTTAGGCTTGTCTCTATTAACTATTCTTTTATTTTTTGTCATCCCTTCTATAATTATCCTTTCTCTTGTTATCATCATTTGATCACTTATAACTATCTTCCCTAAAAGTATATCTAGCAACATATTGACAAATTTTTCTACAATTAAAACATTTTAAGGGCAACTTACCTTTGTATTTGTATATCCTTTCTTTATTCTTATCATAAAGTTTGCTTGAATATAATTTGGATCATTTCTTATTTCATGTACATATTCAATCTTCTTGGTAGCTTTGAATGCAACTTCCTTCTTGACAATATTCTAATCCTCAAACTCTGATATCTCAAAGGTAGAGAGTGATCCATAGAGTTGATCCAAGGCATCTGTATCCATTTTATCGCTTTCTTCAATAGCATAAAATTTAGGTTTATAAGTCTAGGTAGTGTTCTCATTACTTTTCTCACAATTTCATTTTCTATTAATGTTTCACTAATACTTTTGATTACACCTATTATCTCATTCAATCGATGCTTGTAACCTTTAATGTTCTTATCTTAAGAAATCCTTAGTGTCTCAAATTTATACTCCAAATTCTATATTGCTTGTATTATTATGGTTAAGGTGTATGATGGTTTCTCTTGCCCTACTATTGGTTTCATTACTCTTTCCATTGAAAATGGTACTATTGTTTAGATGTCACCTTTTCTATTATTCCTGCATTGGATCAATTTTGTGTGATGTTGCAACATCCTTGGCTCTCTTCCATGAAAGATATCCCTTCTATGATTAAAAAATGTTTGATATTCCCTCATAATGGCACTATTATAACAATCAATCATAACCTTTACCAACCCACAATGAAGCTTGAAAATTTTACTCTTGCTAACTTTTGGCCTAAACAACCTAAGCCTTTAAAGCCTCGAACTAACATCCTTTTCTTATCTTATAAAAAATTAAAAAATGAGATGATAATGGCCTTAGGTAAACCTAGAGGCCTTATACCCATGGATATTCCTCCTCCCCATAATGGACCTAGTATTCTTACTACTCATATTCCTCCCATATATGCCTCAATCACACCTCCTACATCCTACAAAGGAAAGATTTTGGAATCATCGTCTATCTATCAACCTATTGGGGCTTCTTCCATTTCTCACCCTCTAAGAGAAGAAACAAACCCTATATCAATTGATCCTCAATCTTTGCAAGTCTTGAATAAAATGAAAAGGAACCAAACCAAGCTTTGATTTAACTTAGTTGACCATGTTTGACCCTATTAATAAATGCTTTATAATTCAATAGAATGGACTATGTTAGATAGATATATTGGTGAGAAAAGTAATTGAACCAAGTTATAGAGTTATTGCACCTTGTGGTGTACATTTTGATGTGTTATGAATTTGAAATCCTAAAAGATCCATTGATTGGATAATCTTGATTTAACGTATGTCAGCTATGTCTGGATTTAGAACTTATATGATTCCATGATTTGGGATAACATTGATGAATGTTGATACTTAATTTATATGCTTTATGATATAGAACTCTATATGATTCTAGAATGGGATAAATTGGAGATGATGTATGTCATTATTGGATTTGCAGGACTTTATTATGATGATAGAATTAGGATGTATGTTTTATGTGTGGACCAAAATTACGAGAATTATGATAATTGCTTATGTGGATTTATTTGGATATGAGAAATATTGAATTGTTCAAATGTAAATTGTATGCGAAGTGTTTGATGTGTATTCTAATTCATATGTTTAATATTATACAAGGTTATTGGAAATTACTAATGTGTATTTGAGTGGTGCAGGAAAAGATATCCATGTGACCATGGAAATATTATGGAGAGCCAAACCTAGACCTATGTATGTTCGTAAAACCAAGGTTTGTCTATTTGGAGAGACAACACCTCGTTTGTGTCATATTTTATTCGTAATAGTAAATGATGCATGTGTGTTAAATGTTATTTATTTGATTTATTTAAATCCAACAAGAGACAAGATTTCATGTGCAATTTTGTAAAAATATTTTCTTTGTGTCACTTGACACGTGTTGATTTATGTTGGAGTTTTTAAATTTGTCTCTTGGAGGGAATTGTTTAACTATAGCTTTTTCAGTTAAATTTAATGTGATTCCATAATTGCCTTAGGTAGAGAATCTTTGGGGTAGTCAACTTAGGTTTGACCCAAAAATTAACTTCAGAGGGGTTTAAAAAGGGTTAAATGGACTCTTAGGGGTAGTTTATTAGGGTTTCCTAAGCCTACAAGGTATACCTAAGAGTTAGGAGTAATTTTAGGCATGTTTCTACTCCCATGTGACCATTTAGACACCCTAAAAAGTGGCTTTTCTAAGTTGTGCAAAAATTGAAATTAGAAGGCTTGAACTAAGTTGTTAACCTTCCTTTTTGAATGAAAGTTCCCTTTCCCATTTTACCTCACCTTCCTTTTCAGTTTTAGAAACTGGTGAGAACTCTGACTAGTGTCTTCTTAAGCAAGAAAGGGAGATTTTGTGGGTAATCACCCACTCTCCATTTTTGGAGACAAAATAATTTTGAAAGGAAAAAGATAGATTTGGGATTGAGAATTTGGCTAGGTGTAGAAAGAAAAAGACTTGTGGAATTGGGCTGCTCATCCTCAACAAAACTAGCATACCTTTGGGCAGTTTAAGGTTGGTTCTACATTTCTTGTAACATTTTCTTATTGCATGTTGTTTTGAAAGAAATGCTTGTGTAAAAGACTAGTTTTCTTGCATGTATCTCTTGGAAATTTATTTGGTGTTTGGTGCTTATGCAACATCTGTGTTTTGGGAGTAATCAAGAGCTCCTACTCTTGGGAGAGAGGATGGTCTTGGGGGTGGTAGAAGTGACAGCCCTCGAGTGAGAGGCTCTCGTTATGAGAGTGATCACAAGGGATTTTATGTGACCCTTGCTGCATGGCTTGTTTATGCATTGAGGGTCATAAGGAGGGAATTAAGGCATGAATGCCTTGGGGGGCATTAGGAATGTGGGGTTGTTATACTTGAGGTATTTGTTTTGCCATGAGGTGTCTATATGTTTTGGTTTGCCATGAGGTGGCTATATGTTTTACCATACTTGCAGTCTCCTCAAGGTACTTGGTCCACTACCATCCTTGAAAAGACATCACAATGTGTGGTGCAGTGTAGCCTGGGTTGGGATTGTGTTTGAGATTGTGTTTCCATTGTCTTTTGTGTTTGCATGTGTGTTACCCATCTAGGGCTTGGTTCTCCGAGCTTGGGGGTGGCTACCAGTTAGCTTAGGCTAGGAGGTGAGCACTCTATGGTCATATCTTTTGATTATTGCAGGTTGTTGGAAGGAAAGAATTAAGACAAGTAGAAGTTGCTGATTTTCATTTGCTACCGAAAAGATTTGGAAATTGAAAAGTATGTTTTAAAGTTGCAGCTATGTAATGGGAAACTATGTTGTAATCTATTCTTGAAAAGCAATGTATCTAATTTTTTTTAAGATCCTCATTTAATAGAAATGAGAAGATCCATTGGTATTGATGGTTATATTGTGTTTAAAAAAATATATACTTTAAAGAGATAAAATAGAAATGGAATGAATATTTCTAGTTTTAGTCTTAAAGTTTTGAAATTAATTCCTTGCAGAGTATTTAATATTTTGGAAAAGCAAGAAATTTATCTATTCTTTTATCCTTATGAAATAAAATAGGAAAATAAAGAATTAGTTAGCATGCATGGAAAAAGATGGAAATTAAACAATTAGATCTGTTATTGGAAGAGTAAATTTTATTTTAGCTAAATTTGTTATTTAAATTATTAGCAGAAAATAAACTAAAAAAAAAAATAATATTGTTATCTCTAAGTTTTATTTAATTAAAATATAGGTTTAAATTAGTTACTGTAGATTTGTCAAACTCTGTCATTTGTTTATTTCAGAAATAAATTCTATAGTTAATCAGATTTAATGGAAATAAATAAATTCTAAATATGTTGTTTCTAAATATATCTAATGCTGTTAAATTTCTTTATTTTTTTTTACAAAAAGAAAATCTATAATTAGATAGCCAAATCATCTCCTTAGCAATTAGGAAATTAATGAAAGGAAATAAATTAAAAGTGATAGTATATTTCTGATTTATGATAATTTATATATTTAAAAAAAAAGGGAGGTTGACCTAGATCTAGTATGCAACAGAAAAATAAATTTATACAAATAAATAAATAAATAAATATATATATATATATATATATATATATATATATATATAAACATATGTCCATTTTTTTTCATTCTTAAAATATACCTATTATATAATATATATATATTAAACTTACAAAAATTTTTTTATTTAAACGAAATTTTAATTTAAAAAGAAAAGAGAAAAAAAATAAATTTAATCCTAAATTTGTGGGGGACTCAACCCCCCTACACCATGGGCGGTGACCCTCCAGCGGCGGCCGTAGCTGCTACTGTGGGCCACAACCCACAGTGGGGAAGGCTTTAGCCCCCCCTCTATGGGTGGCGCCCCACAGTAGTGGCGCTACTGGGTTGCAGGCCGCGACACATATCAGCGGCCAAGGCCGCCACTATGGGCCGAGACCCGCAGGCTCGGCAGTAGCCACCCTACGGGGAGCCCCCACCATCCTCCTCCACCACGACCTATATCATGAACCCTCTTCCGCCATTGCCATGGCCGCCGCTCGCTCGTAGCCCCCGCACAATCCCAGTTACAATAAAAATATAAAACCCTAGCCAATTAAGGCTAGGGTAATATGGACAATAAGAAAAAAATGAATAAAATAAAGAGTGCGCTATTTTTATATTAATAAAATTAGGGTGTCCATGGTTGTTTTATATAATGTGAAACATATTTAAAGTTTATATATATATGTATTTATGTATATATATATATGTATATATATGTATATAGATATATATATTTATATACACATATATATAATATATATATATATATATATAGATTTAGAGTGAGATAAAATTATATGAGCGAATTGGGTATATTGTACCAACATTGTTAAGGAAAAATATAAATAATTTAATTATATATATATATATATATATATATATATATATATATATATATATATATATATATATATATATATATATATATATATATATATATATATATATATATATATATATATATATATATATATATATATATATATATATATATATATATATATATATATATAGGATTTCTTTTTATATAGTTTATTATATATTAATGTTTATCTTACCTTAGACATTTAATGATAATGTTGTTTAAGGATAAATGGTAGATTTGATATTTTATTAGGTGATTATTTGTTAAACATAAGGGTATGAAACAAAAGGATGTTTTTAGATTTTATTACTACTTTGGAGTTTATTCTAAATATAGGTTTGTGAGATTAAACCTTATAGGACGAATATCATTATGAATTTAATCAACCCTTCAGTCGGTTAAAATTAATCGTATTTTAATTAATGACAGACCTCTATAATTTAAGAGCTAGGACTAAATTTAATTAGTTCCTTAAAGCAATAAATGATTATTGGAAACAAATCCTACCTCGTCAATTTGTTTAGAGAGTTGATTAGAATTAAGTTATGGGTTAAAATTAAGGAAATAAAATAATAATAATAATAATTCTTTTAATATTCCACATTTAAATTAAAATATTAAGAAAGGATGTATTAACAAGATGATGGGGACTTGATGATTATTAGATAATTGATATCAAACCAAGTATTTATATTAATGTCTATTTAGTAGAAATGGTTCTAATTAAGTACTAAGAAGCGCAACGGAAATAAAAGCGGGGCTCTTGAGTGAATTTAATATTACCCTTATAAAATTTATACATTCTGCTTGACAATAGTAGTTATTGTAATATATAATATCAATTAGGAATTTGTTGGGAACAACTTGTTAAGATGTATCAACTCATTAAGCAATGGTTACTTGTAATTTAGTGTTTTAAAAAAAATAAAAATTGTTGGTTCTGTTTTGCCCAAAAGTTTGGGCATGACACATTGTGTGAGAGAATGCCAATGAAGACCTTCTGCTAAGGATCGTGAACTTTCTTCCCAAACTATTTCCTCCCCAAAGAAAGCAAATGTTGACTTAGTCCCATTTATCCAACGTTCGCATAATCCTAGGGAGGAAGTTCAACTCAAGTCACCTAATTGAAAATGCTTAAGAAATATGATGGTTCTACTTCTTTAAGTATTAAAAATCCTATTTTTATTAATATAGATGATGATAATAATTTTTTTCATCCTAAAATTCCAATCTTAATGATTCTAATGATATTTATGAGCTTATTGAGATTAATCATAAATTATCTTCACAGTTTTCAAAAGCATTAACCCTAGCTCCTAGTGACAAACAAAGTGATTCATCATTAGAGCACGGTCCTTGTTTTGGAACTTGTGGTAGCTCCATATATCATTCTCAATGTGACTCCTCTTACATATTGTCCACCATCCCTAGATGATGTTAAGAAATATAGGGGTTAAATGATTTGCTTGAATAGCTTCATTTGTATTATAGTTTGTCTTTTGTGTGTTTGCTTGTTCATAATATGCTTCTCTTGTGATGTGTTTCTTGATATATTTTTGTGTTATGTTAGGTTCTCTTTGGATGAAACTTGTTACTCTGTTGGTGCAAGATAATAAAGAGGTTGAATCCATTGTGACATTCCTCTATTCATATCTCAATTCTTCTATATGTCGTATCTATGTTATGTCATACATGTGATATTGTTCATAAATGTGCTCTTGTGTTGTATACTTGAGGACAATGCAAATCATTGAGATATATTTTTGTTCTCTTCCATATTGACTCAAAAAGATAATTATTTATTTTTTAGTAAGGGAAAACAAGTTTTGAAGGACCTGAAACCCTTTACAAAACATGTTTTGGAAGGACATGAAACCCGAACCTTAAGATAAACTTGAAAGTCCAGCCAATGATACAGTACAAAAGTGAGACTTGGAAGAACCATGCAAAAGATGGGTGGCAACGCAAGAAGGACCCCCAACAAGAAACAACGGGCTGCCAAAGCCAAAGACTAGCAAGCAACCCTGACCCAACTAGGATAGATCAAGGATTTGATCTACTCTTGTGGGAGCAAAGGGTCATATCAAAGAGGACTGGGATGATTTAGATTTCTTACTTTTAATGGTAATCCATCCCTCCTCAATCCTAGCAGCAATGCTTTTCCAAGAAGATGGGTCCAAAATAGAGTACCTCCCACCAATAGGAGGAATAGTGGCATCATCCTAAGAGGAAGGGACAATAGAAATATTAGAATCAAAAGGACTAGACAAAGATCCAACATCAATCTAGGAAGCGAGAAGGTCATCCACCATTGAAGAGCATCCAACATCCTTCACCTGAACAATCGGGATGCCACCACCACAAGAAGCATCCACATACACTTAAGGTGAAGCAACAACCAAACTTTCATTAACAATGACCATAGTAGGGGCAGCATCTAGAGGTGCATTAGCATCACCATCATTAGCCTGAGGAACCTAAGCAACCACTTGGGAGAAGATTTTCTTTCAAACAAAGTAGTGCTCAGAAGAGGCACCCTTCCACAAAGAAACATATATTTTTTTTATCTGACTCACACTTTGCAAGGACATGCCTAGTATGGAATCAAATTCGACACCTTAAGGGGATGCCCTCATAGTCGAGTGGTTGGACCCAAGATCCCAAAGAAGAGTCAATCATTATCTCAGCAGGGAGCCCTTTAGAAACATCAATATCAACCAAAATCCGAGCATAAGTAGAATGATAAATATTGTACTTGAATCCTTATCAATCATTAGGAAATCTCCTAAAGCCTCCCCCATTCCTATAGTAGAGATTCTATCCATAGATGAAGGAGGAGGTTAGGGAGCCTAACCCAAATAGGAATCTTGTTAAATGAATCAATAGATGGGTTAAAATCTGAGAACCAAGGTTTAACCATCAATACAAATTTATCCTCCCAGCTGAAAGGATTGTAACAAAAATTTTGATCTATCCTCTGTCTGTTCAAATTTAGCAATGAAAAACTCTTGGCTAAAGGATAAATGTTAAAAGTACCATTTAAGATCAGTTCCCAATTTTGGGAAATCCAAGTGTGCAGCTGAGGAAGGCTTGGCCAAAAGCCCCAAAAGTTGGGAATTAGTCCATGAGACTCAAACATAGAGGAGTTATGAATGATCTCATTTTCAGTGTCAACAGACAACCTGAAAGCCAAGGAGTTTCACACAGGAACAGACACAGACACCAAGCCACGGGCATCTTGAGTTGCAACAGAGGACTCCAAAATCCCAATGACAGAAACAAAAAAACCACCGTTCGTAACATCACCAGTAGGAGCCCCTTTGGCATCCACCTTCAACCCACCAATTGCAATAGATAGAGGAACGACACCCGCAGAAGAGCCCGTCCCCCCATGGTTGCAAGAAATGAGGTAAATGAAAGATATTTGTTTGTTATCTCTCGTGCTCTGTTTCCATTATGTTTTTAGTTCCACTACCTTTGAGGGATGAGGTTAATTCAATACAATTATTCTTGATTTACATTATTTATCACCAATGCATACTGACTCAAGAGTTATTTGACCCCTCATGTGCTTCTTCCTATATGTTTTGTGACCATTATCCTTTGATTTGACCTTTGTTGGGGACATCTCAATGTGGTAATGTGCTTGTCTTTTGCATGAATGCAACCTTAGAGATATTGCTTCCAATAAGGCATATGCAATCACTTTAATATGGGGGCATACACTTTTCTCAATGGTACACTTTATGAAAAGACCATGATATAGTTTTAATATTCTAAATTGCTTCACAAAATGAACCTTTTTCTTTTTAATTGGGTATTTTCTTTTTTATGAATCATAGTAAGTAAATCTTACTAGGCTAATATAGTCTTGCTCTCTCTTTCCCTTTCATGTGTTGTCCCTTTTATTTCAATATTAGAGTAATAAGATCCTAAAGTACCTGGAGGATTCGCGTGTCTTGTTTGTTTGATATCTTGGTGAAATTTTTTCAATGTGACTTTGTATTTTACTAGGAGTATGGGTTAGTCTCATACTCTTGCTAAAGTGGGGGCTAAATGTAGCTTTGTAAATTGTATTTGCATACAATTTCATCCTCACCTAGACCTCACCTTAGCATTTTATCTTTTAATGCTTGATTCTGCTCACCCTTCACAAATCTACATTTTCACCTTCTCTCCCATCTTTTCCCCAAAGCTAAGTCCTCATTCTTAGTACCAAGGTGTCTTGCTCCTAGATCAGGACCGTAGCACCATGGGGCCTTGGTCCTCTCGATTAGGATCCAAATTTGGTCCTCACAATGGTTACATCAAGTGAGTAGGAATTTATATCCCATATCAAGCTACTCTAAAATATTCAAATATTTGTATGACACTTACGTATAAAAAGAGGTCTACACCTCTCATTTAAAATCTAGGAATCTCAATCAAGATCCTAATTGCACTTTAATAAATTCAATTCAAGTGAGGAATCAATCAAGCATTCATGAGAAGAAGTAAAGTCAAGTTCAAGAATTCAAGATGGCACCCACGATCAGCCTTCTATGAAGATATTATACATGATATCCTAAAATCCTTGTGTGAGTATTCAAGCAAGCTTCATCAAGGTATACATTTCAATTGCAAGTATTCAATTTTAGACTTATCCTTTCCCTCAAAAGGAAAGTATCTTTCTACAATTTCTAGTATAATTATAATTTCAATTTCAATGTAAATTCCTAAAGCGAGGTTTGACCCAACAAAAACCCCTATCCACAACCCATTTTCCTCTCTTTTTGTGTGCAAAGAATTGATTAGGAGCTATAATTATATATTCTAATAGAGAAAGTGAAAAGCGAAGAACCAAGGTGACCTACCATCCTAGTCCCCACATTTTTTCTCAATATTTTTATAGTGGATTCAGTGTGTCTCCTTGATTTGGAAAAGACCTCACTTGCCTAACTTAGAGTTACAGGACCAAGATGACCTACCATCTCAGTCCTGACAATTAGCCTAAACTTTCAAGAATAGGTTCTAATATTATTCCTCAGCTTAGATCCCCATGTGTGGCTCTATCTGATATCTATATCAATCTATTATTACTATTTCATTTCAATTGTCCATTGCTTTACCCTAATTCCATAATTTACATTAAAACTTCAACTCAAAATAGGGAGACAACAAATTGGTGAATTTAATTAGTGTTTCAACCCTCTTCCCATTTTAATTATGGATAGATCTATTGAATTCACCCCCCTCTTTTTAATTTAATGGCCCTTATGTAATATTAGTGGTTTTATTATCTTAATTGGTGAAACCCTAATTTTACCACCATCACAATAATCTAAGGAGCACAACCTTAGGGAAAGATACATATCTGCATAGGATGCCAAAAACACATTGTCTTTTGATAGATATAGATAAAAAATGAATTGAATTGAGTAGGATCTCCTGATCATAAACACATCACAAATTGATATCCATACTCATTCTTCTACACATATACTTATTTATCATCCTTAATGAATCCACATTAAAATTCACTCTTCCACGCATCTATTTATATCAACTTGTTCATTGAAACACTCAAGAAGGTCGACTACATATGGCATAAACATAAATTACACAAAGTCAACCACCATAAGAAACTTCACTCAAAGTGGTCCACTCCAGGAGGTATATGGGACCCAAATATATCACAAAATGTCTTCACATTCATTTCTAATGAATTGCACACACCAACACATCCTCTACAGTTGACATCAAATGTAATGTGTAGATAAACAATAAAGCACGTTAACTAGTTAGCTTGAAAATATTATCCAATGCAAATACTTTATTGTGGAACTTCACACACCATGGTAAGAGCCATAACAACACTTTAATTCAACCTCCAATGCATATCTAGACCAAAAGAATATTATCCAAATAGAATAAACCAACTAAGTCAGCTAGAGACAAACACTACAGACAACACCAAACAATACAACAAGATAAATTTATTTGCAGAGTAACCCAACACTTTAATTTTGAATGGGAACACTATAAAAACCATATGAATATATCCTCAAAGTCACAACACTTGAACTAACACTATAGAGTAATGTGGATAAGTGTCTAGATTAGTCCTAATAGATAGCCTCATTGTTAGTAGACTGCAACAACCAACTTCAATACTTAAACCATTGAGGACCTAAAACTATAATATTGCATCATCCAAAAAAATATAGACATTAAATCCAAAGTTGGAATACATCAATTGCAAAAGTGGAGGAATGTAGAGCATTCTACCATAAAGACTTTAAATACTCTTTCTTGCATATTTTAGCTCCCACTACTTTCACCTTTTGGAAACACCACATACTCATTCAATATTAACACTAGACATCATAACAACATCTGAACAATCATTTTCCAACCATAGAATTGAACAACTACAACTTCATCTTCACCTTTGTCATCAATACACACAAGTATGACATTAATGAGCACACTAGCAATTTTGCATGGCAACAAGTTTAAGATCAAACTCATGTTTCCAACACCTAGAAAATAGAGAAAAGGTGGGGTTGTGGCTATTTAGGTGTTTTCCTTATTCAAGCCCCCATTTTGATGCTTTCCACCTCCAAAAATAGACAAGTTGAATTTGAGAAACAATAACATGCACTCAAAATCTTATTTGTGTCTAAAATAGTGACTATCTTAGATGAAAAATCGTGACTATCTTAGATGAATACATATAAACTAGAGTTCTACTCAAGTATCTTTAGAGAAAAACCTAAATGATATGATCAAATGTATAGCATGAATTAACTTAATAATGCATGAATCACATAACTTGATAATAAAACTCATACTTGAAGCTTGATGATAGAAATATCAAAAAACATGAAATCATACCCAATCCCTTAGGGAGGGGTACAAGCCAATCATCAACCAGTGTCTCCTTACCATCCTTCAACATCTCTTCAAGCTTCCATCACAATGAATAAATGTTTATTAAGACTTGGCATTGCTGATTTATCCTTGGATTTGTAGATTTGGAACTTCACTTTAAGTAGAGTTTTCACATCATGAGGATATCATAAATTTTCCTCTCCAATTGATATAAAAATAAGGAAGGAAACTTACTTATATATTAAATTCTAACATTAAATTCATAAAAGACTAACTTAAAATAATTGAATGTTTTAGCATCAAGGATAGATCTGGAAATGCCAAGGCTATCACATTATTCTCCCCAAATTTTATCCAAAAAGAATCAAACATTGTTTAATGATTGACACAGACCTAATAAAATAGGTCCAACTTTTTAGAGTCATGAGATTATAGGGCCTTGATATTGGATCTATAATTTACATGAAAAATAATGATATTTAAATGGGGGAAAAGTTGTTTTTAATTTTAAAACTAAATAGGAATCATATAGAATTAAAATGATAAAAGATTAACGATACACTTAAAATAAGGGTCCAAATAAGAGTGTTGCGAATTTAAAATAATAAAGGAGTCACATTTTGAGTTAAATATTAATTAAATACTATAAAAGGTCCTATAATGCATAGAGAAATGAGAAATACTAAAATGTGTTGGAATCCAATAACATTGAAAGGGGGGGTGAATCAGTGCTATACCAGAATGATTAATTTTAGCCTTATTAAAACATGCATACACCAACCTGTATACTGGTACATACATAATTGAAAGAAGTAGAGCAACCAATAAGCCAATCACATAAATGGGAACCATAACACATAAATTTATATGTGGAAAACCTCAAAGAGGAAAAACCATGGTGGGATTTGTGACCCACAATATCAATCCACTAGCCATATGAAGAGATATTATAAAATATGAGGGGCCTGCACTTGTAGGAAGGTTTATAGCCTAGAGAACACTGCTCAATCACAAAAGGAGCCTCACTGAATACATACAATTCCATACTACAATCCAGAGAAGTGTGAACTGCTAAGATAGCATCTTTTATGCCAGAATACAGTTCCAGTTTAAGCTCTATATGTTCTGGTCTGAAACCCTAAGCCCTTTACCGGAATAACCCTTACATGAATTTCCTCACATCCATGATCTCTCTGTTATATTTCGCATCATATTACATTCACATATTCATAATCTCCTATCTCATGTCTATATCAAAATGACCTTTATACCCTATAAAAAATATCATGCCTTATGTCAACTTGCAAGGATATATACAATATCAAATTATATTTCAGCCAGATAACATAAATGCATAAATATTAAAACCAATTGTCGATAGCATATCCAAGATATGTTGGCCTCCAATACCGATAACCTTTACTAAACCATGTCAGCCTACATTGCCAATAACCAAAGAAATCCTTTTGTCCTGCCAATGTCGGTGTCGGTGCCAGTGTCGGTATCTGTGAAGTGCCTGTCATTACACAACTGAACCAAAACATGAAGCTAAAACACAATACCATGTTGCCATCAATGACAACATAGTGAAACCAACCAATTGAGTGTCCATTTCCAACAATCTCCCCATTTGGCATTAATGGCAACACTCATGTGAAAAATGGTCAAGGTTTCATCTGTCGGTTTCATCCTGCCCTACTCCTCCTGAGTTGAATATCCATTAATGCAAAATAATCCATATTTTGATATCTCCATAACTCCATAACTCCCCTAATATATACAACTCCTTTTTTCTTTTTCACATCTATATCACTCCCCCTTTGACATCAATGCCATCAAAATTTTAAAAAGAATGTCAAAGAAAAAGAACTGTACAATGAATATCCCAAAAATGTCTTACCGAAGCTTGACAGATTTTAAAATTTCTGGATAAGCTTTCTCTAGTAGCTCAAGATAGGTATCCGAACTTGTTTTTAATGTTCTAGAAATAGATACAAGTCCACTCAATATATGTGCAAAAGACTCTGTCTCATTTACTTCTATCGGTGTGGGATTTTCCATCATATTCATGCATTCTTTCTTATGTACACTAAGTGAATCCAACTGGGGACTCACCAAGCCTCTCAGACTTCTGGCTCTTCTTATTATTTTGTCTCTTTCCTTCTCAAGAACAAAAATTTGGTTCTCCAAAATCAAAATTTGATCATCAATTGATGTAGTCAATGAAATAAATCTGTCAAAAGAATCAGCTATACTTGCAATTTTCTCCTCAAGCTATTTTATCTTCTTATCCACATTAGCTATAAGTATATCAGTGTTACAACATACCCTATATATATTTGTCCATTTCTTCAAAGAATTTTCTATTAGTTTCAACTTCTCATCAATCTTTTTATTCTCAGATTCAATTACGTAATCAAATGTAGCTCTCTTAGTCTAAGTAAACCTCTCTAGTGCTTGTCGATTTGAAATATGTTGTAAGGATTGAAAATCCTTTGAAATATGCTTAGTGATTATCTTAAGCTTGTCGGATGGGCTCACTTCATTATCAATCTTGCACTCCGGGACCAGGATGTGTAAAACAGTGATTGATTGATCAATAATCCCTTTATCTGTGGATCCCTCCTTCATTAGTTTTTGTGCTACCATCATCATGAGTTCAGTGGGACTCATCTTTGTTATGTTTTTCTTTTCAACCTATGAGGTGTCAATTGACAACAATGATGGACCAACTATCAGTTCCCTACTCGATTCCCCTTTCTTCTCTTCTGAAGTTTTATCCTTTATAACCTCCTCACTTGTACCAGTGGCTTTTCCACTTGGTGCAGTTTGTGTAACTGTCAATTCCTCTATAGGAACTGTAACCTCAATCTATACATGTGTATCCAGAGGATTATTATCCTCAATATTAGTATCCTGTATATTATTAACTTGTTCACTCTCTGTCTTAACCGGTATCTCAATATTTGCCTGTACATCTGTATTTATCGGGGGCTCAATTTCCACTATCGTAATATTTTTCAAAAGTAAGGGTGAAGTATCCATAATCCCCTTTCCTTTTCCTTCAACCAGGGTATCTATAGTGTCTAGTGAATTAAAGAATCCTATGTTCTCTCCAAGAATTTAACCCATGCTTTTTGAGTCTCCTTTATTATTTCATTTACTCTTCCTAGCAGCAGACTAGTTATTCTATGTTTGCTATTAAAAACTTTTCTATTTTCCACCTCAAGTGTCTTTTCCATTTCATCTACAACAATAGTAACACAAATAGATAATAGCTCTTGAATTTTAATATGTTTATCTTCTTGCATAGCTGACAATCTTCTAGCATCTAACATATTATACAATTCAGGCAGTATTTGATTTTCTATTTCTATTAAGGCTTTCTTATAAATATCCATGCATAATAAGATTGCTTCCTCTATCTCTCTTTGTTCACCATCCTCTAAGTGTTCATAATAAAATTGAACATTATTCAAAATTCCATCCTTAGTGATTTCATCTACTAATTCCACATAAGTTTTAGGTGGTATGATGGTCACATTACCAGATTCAATTGCTAAGTCGATGTCACTCTTCTTCTTCCTCTTTGCAGTACTGAAAGTAGTTGAAGGCGTTGCCTTTGGTGCTTTCTTTTGTGCCAGTATTTTGATTGTAACCTTCCTAAATGGTTGCTTCTTATCTTCTACCTTTGTTTCCTCTATTTTCTTTGTAACAACCTTGTTAAATGCCAATGGTGTTTCATCCTCTGATTCTGATTCTATAGTAACAGGCTCAATATGTACTTCAGGATTCTTCCTCTTCTTTCCTTTCTCTGGGACATCATAATTAATGTTTTGATGTCCTTTGTGACCTTCTCCACAAATTTTCTTTCTTTTCCCTCTTTCTTTTCTTTCTTCTTCCGATTGAACTATGTTTCAACCTCTTGTGTTTTCCATTATGCAGTACCACAGGGCTTCCCTGCCTCATCAATAGGTGGATCAATCAACATTTTTGCATAGGCATCAAGAATTTGTGCATTGAGCTCATATCCCATTTCTTCAATCCAAATTTTTTGGGGCTTAACTGCTTCCATAAGTGTTTCATCCTTCTTTACCATGAAGCATATGTCGGTTGAATATTTTTCTACAATATACTCATTTAACCTTACCCTAGACCTAATAGATTTATAGAATGCTTTGAAATATCCCCATACCTTATCATGTCTCCGACTTCCTAAAGCAGTAATTGACTATTTCAATTGTCTCCCTACCGAGATGTCAAATGCCCTTTTCAGCCTTTTACCAAAACCAGGTGTATCATTCATGAAATATAACATTAAGCAAACTATCAAGTTGCCATACTAGAATGTACCCTTCTTTTCACCCTTAATTTTTCTTAGGTTTATTAACAAATCATTTAGCATCCAACCACATAGATCCAATCTTGCATTCTCTCTCATCATTTTGTATGTAGCCAAAATGCATGAACTGGAAACAGAATTCAGTCGATTTGACCGCGTTACCTTATACTCAATGATCATGATACCAAAATTGATATCTATGTTAGTAATAGTTCTCACTCTCATGGATCTCCTATTAGATGTTGCATCGGTGATCTTGTTCATGCAATCATTTGAAACCTTCTTATCTGGATGTTGCCCAACTAATGGTAAACCAGTGATATCCCAAATGGCTTCCTTAGTGATTTTGTAAGGTTTGTCTAACCATATAAATTCCCCATGTACTCTGCTCGAAACATATCTAATTATATCGTCTTCAAATTCTGGAATATCCAGAATCCCAATAAACCCTAGGTCTTGAATATGCTTGAATGTCAGTTTGATCTTTCCAGATTCTCCCATCAGCTCACTCATATACATGCTCTTAATTTCAAGAGTTCCTAGGTCCTCAATGTGATAGTGAATATATGCCCTAACATCCTCTACATAGACAACTCCCTTCAAAACACAAGAAAATGCTCCAACCAAATCTTCCAAGGTAGCCACATGTGGATACCACTTAAAAATTGGATTGGGGTAGTCCTTGACCTCTACTACAGTTGGGTTTGCAAGAAAAACAAGAATAGATGATGATCTTGCTTCCACGTTTGAAGATAAATACCTTTTTGATCGCTCTCAGTGAAAACCTCCAACAAATTCTTCCAAACACTAGTGAAATCACTCAAGATGAAATCTGATTGCTTTGAGTTTCCTTTGATCGCTCTTAGTCACTCTGAATCTCTCTGAAGTCACTCTAAATGCAAGGTGATCAATAATGAAGTCAATTCAACCTTTTAACCTCTGATAAAAACCCTAATCTTCCATTGAGATAAATGACTGCCAATGAAAGATACCGGATCTTGCATAGAACATATCCATGTCAGATAATCATCTCCAATATCTATAACATCTTCTAGAACCTCTTTCCAGGGCATATGTAGAATCTTCATGAATTTTGCCTACCCGGAAGGCATTTGCCTTAGTTATCGGATGAGCTATCTACTGGTATAGGAGCAACCTCTTATGTCGGATAAGTAACCAGTGCATTTCCATCTAATGATTGTTCTTCAATCTTCCTAACCCATCTCTAAGTATCATCTTGCTGGATTTCACTAACCTTCTCTTTTCTTTTCTTATTGGATCCTCCATTACCAACCGATGGATTTCTGCTTCTACAAAATTTAGCAATATGTCCAACCTCATTACATGCATAATATGTAACATTGTTCCTTTGAATTGCTTTGCTAAAATTGGTGAAATTTCTTGACCTGCACTGATTAGCCATATGTCCAAATTTTCCACATTCATAGCATTTAACATTCATTTTATGACCATACTTATTGCATTTGGAACATTTACTGGGAGCAAAATCAGGGTTCTGATTTGATCTGTTTCTACATTGTCTATCCATGTGACCAAACCTATTGCAAACAAAATCTCTACCATTGAATTTGTAAGCATTAAATTGCCTTACCAGTGCCTTATGGTTTTGATCTTCATTAGCAGTACCGGAACTCTGTCCTTGCTCAAATCCCAGTCCACTGGAATCTCCAATCTCCTTTTGTCTCTTTAATAACTCATCTAGCTATGCTAAGCTAATCTTGATTTTTTCTTTATATTCACTTGCAGTAGTTAAATCTTATCTTAGAATTATCATTTGTCTCTCAATCTCTTGTTCGTTACTTTGGGATTGTACTAAATCAGTTCTCAACATATCATTCTCATGAATCCACCTACCACATTCTTCAAATTTGTTCTTCAAGGATACAACAAGATTTTCTTCCTTTTTCTCTCTGTCCTCAATCTCCTTAGATATCCTCATAGTTATAACTTGCATTTCATTTTTCATAACCATGTTCTCCTGACTCAATTTCTAACATTGTTCCTTAAGTGCATCTTTCTCTTCATCATCCTGACTTTGCAAAAGTTCCTTTCTCCTAGCTTGAATAGACAATAACCTCTCTTGTAGGACAAGAGTGAATTCCTTAGCATAATTCAATTCATCTTGTAGCTTTAAGTTCTTCAATATTTCAGCATCATAATCTTCAAGTGCCATCTCAAGTTGCTTCTCCAAAGCCGCATCCATGGATTTCGGATTCAGGATCTTCCTCAAGCTGTTAAACTTCTTCTGAGGCACAAGGCTCTGATACCAATTGTTGGAATCCAATAACACCAAGAGGGGAGGTGAACTAGTGTTATATTGGAATGATTAATTTTAGCCTTATTAAAACATGCATACACCAACCGGCATACTGATACATACAAAATTGAAAGAAGTAGAGCAACCAATAAGCCAATCACATAAATGAGAACCATAACACACAGATTTATACATGGAAAACCCCAAAGAGGAAAAACCACAGTGGGATTTGTGACCCACAATATCAATCCACTAGCCATATGAAGAGATATTACAAAATATGAGGGGCATGCACTTGCAGGAAGGCTTACAGCCTAGAGCACATTGCTCAATCACAACAGGAGCTTCATTGACTACATAAAATTTGAGACTACAATTTGGTGAAGTGTGAATTGCTAAGATAGAATCTTCTATGCCAGAATACAGATCCGATTTAAGCTCTGTCTATTTGATCTGAAACCCTAAACCCTTTATCGGAATAACCCTTACATGAATTTCCTCACATACATGATCTCTCTGATATATTTCGCATCATATTACATTCACATATTCATAATTTCCTATCTCATGTCTATATAAAAATGATCTATCAAACTGACCTATATACCCTATACAAAATATCATGCCTTATGTCAACTTACAAGGATATATACAATATCAAATTACATGTCGACCAAATAAGATAAATTTATAAATATTAAAACTAATTGCCAATGCCATATCCAAGATATGTCGGCCTCCAATACCGATAACCTTTACTAAACCATGTCGGCCTCCATTGCCAGTAACCAAAGAAATCCTTTTTTCCTACCAGTGCCAGTGTCAGTGTAGTATCTGTGAAGTTCCCACTGATACATAACTGAACCAAAACATGAAGCCGAAGCACAATACCATGTTGCCATCAATGACAACATAGTGAAACCAATCAATTGAGTGTCAATTGCTACCAAAATGAGCATTAGAAGAGTGTAAAATTGGACTAATTAATTAAATGAGTGCAACTAATGATACTACATTTAGCCCCCACTTTAGTGGTAAAATGAAACTACATACATATGCAAGCTAAAGTACTGAAAAGTAAATATTCAAATAAAAAGGATATTCCCAAAGGTATCAAATGAAGCCCCTAGTATAGAAATTCCTACAACACAACATTAGGAACCACATTCTACAAAACTAGTTTGTAAGTGCACATCAAAATCATGTAAAATGCTGATTAAGAGTGATGAAAATTGAGGGTAGGTATATGCCCCCTATAGACACTTAAATTTGGCTAATCAATTTAGTCAAATTTATTTCCTTTAACCATTTAATTAATTAAATATCTTAATTAAGCGAAATGGCGGTGGTGGAAGGCAGCTGGATTGAGAGTGGTGATAGGAGCTGGTCTACTAATGTGCGAAGTTCTGGTGCTCAAGCCACGAAGGTTGGTTCATGGAGAGATGAAGCAAATAAAGCCTTTCCTATCGAAACAAGTAGATTGCAATCAGATCAGAAACTAGTTGATGCTGGGAAAGAAGACATGTTACAGGGTAACAGATATTCCAAACCATGGATGAACTATGGAAATTTGTATTCAAGTGGTAACCAGTGCCCTATTGACTTGCATAAATGGAAAGAAAATGGTTTTATTTGGAATAACAAAGGCTGGTTCCACAAAGCTAAGCATCTTGCTTCCAAGGCCTCCCAAAACTGGTATCCATCACCTGGATCTAGTATCCTTAGTGCAGCAATTGAGAGAGGCAATTCTCATTTTGAACCCACTCTGGTCCCTCCAAAAGCTCATGGTATTTTCTAGATGCAGAATGGGCACTTCGAGAAAGATAACTCAAGGGTGGACCATGCTAGGCCTTGGAGATCCAACGTTCATCCTAAAAATCAGAACCCTTGGTCAAACTGGGAAAGCTACCCTGACTTCCAAAGATGGACTTTCCTCCCTCAGCGACCCCGTCATCCTAAATCGGTAAGAAAAACCTCAAGACCTACCATCTTTTTGGATGAAAATTAAATTAGTTCTGCTAGGTCAAGTTTGCTTGAGTTTTTCCTTTTCATCAAATGGGGTGGTGGAAAACGGGTTAAGGGCAACTTTGAATCCTAGTGTAGAGCATAATGGGGAAAGGATATTAACATTACTATTCTCCCAATTGATTTCTATATGATTGAATTTATGAGAAATGAGGAGAAATGGCAAGCTAAAAACAAAGGTCCATATGTCTTGGATGGCATTGAAGTTCACATCATTGATTGGCAGCCCAATTTCAATCCTCGAATGCATGTATTACCAGACAACAAGGTATGGATAAGATTGTACAATTGTCCCTCGAATTATTGGCACATTGATGTCATTAAGGATATATGCAAAACCCTTAGCACCTTTGTATCAGTTGATGATATTTTGGAGGATAAATTATGGGGAGGCTTCCTCAGAATTTGCATTAGCACAGATCAAATCACCAAGATCCCCAATGAAGTAAAAATTATTGGTGCTAGGAAGATCTAGATCCAAAAGATTGATAGAGAAGATCAGTTGCATATTTGTCCTATATTCTTCTCTTTGGATCACACCGGCATTAGTTGTGATGTTTCAGCTTTGATACAACAAAGTTATTCCTGTATGCAATTTCCTATTGAAGAAAAGTTGCAACCAGAACCTCCTAGCTCCACTGACTCTGGGGAAGATTTCTGCAATGAAACTCATGATAATGAGAAATAGAGGCAACTCCTTTGAACATATCTCCTCCCTCCTCTAGACAAAGTGAGAGCCAACAAGAGCTTCTCATGTTTCTGGAAAAGACTAAAACTTTACAGGCGGATATTGAATCCAAATTAGCGAATTCACTTCTACCCTCTCCTCTTGTGCCCAGGAATCAACTGGTAATTGAATATTGCAATTTTCACACTCAGGGTATGGAGGCTAGTACTTTGGGGGAGATGGGAGGGAAGATTTTCTCCTCGATAGGTATTGAATTGGAAGATGGTGAAATTGAATCTTCCTCTTCAGAGAGTGATGAAGACTTTGAACCTGACTCTGAGCTTATATTGGAAGTTACTACAAAAGGTTTTGGGAAGTTAGATTCAAATATTTACAAACCAAATTTTAAGCCAAAAGGTGTGCGGGGCCGCAAACAAAAAAATTATGCTAGCAGTGGCTGCTGCTGCCAGTGATCAAACCACACTTAATTTAGGGAAGGGAAATGCCCTTCCCCAGGAGCAATGAAACTCTTATCTTGGAATTTTAGGGGCATCAATGCCCCTGACAAATGGTGCTTGATTAAGTGCCAGATTGATGACACCAAAGGAGATATTTGGCTACTACAAGAAACTAAGTGGAGTAAGGCTGAGACTGATGCTAAAATGAGAGTTGGGAACTAGTGGAATGGGTTGTTTAGGCAATCAGATGGAGCCTTTGTGGCTTGGGAATCATTTGGAATCCCATGATTGTCAGGATCTCTCTTGTTGGGGAAGATAAGTATTGGTGACATTACCTGGTAACTATTCTTGTTTGGAATGAGAATTTCTATCTTTTTATTGTGTACGGACCATCTTCCGCTGGTGATAAATGTGCTCTCTAGGATCTCTTAACCATTAGACCAAACAATATTACCAATGGCAGTTGTGTGGTAGCCAAGGACTTCAATGTGATCCTTTACAACATTGAGAAAAGTGGGTGTATTCAGAGGACTGGTATGTCCCAGAAGGACTTTTTGGAATTTGTTGAGAAGAATCACCTTCTAGACATTATTCCTAAAAATGGAGTTTTCACATGGACGAATAGGAGACTGGGTTTTACTAATATTGTTGAATGTCTTGACCAGTTTCTTGTTACTGGTGAGTGGCTAGGAAAAAATCTAGCTTTAGAGTTGTCAATTCTCTCGCTTATCGGATCAAATCATTACCCGATCTGTCTGGAGGTCACTATGGGACAAGCGTAGGGAGGTACTCCTTTTCGGTTTGAAAAAATGTGGTTCAGAGTGCCTGAGCTATATGATCTTATATCTATTTGGTGGAAAGAACCAGTTCTTGGGAGCCATTCGAGATTATTCATTCTCAATAAGAAGATCAAGTATATTAAGGTTAAGATCAAAGAATGGAACAAGAGACAATTCAAGAATAATCATATGGAGAAATTAAGAATTAAGGTTGAGCTAGAAGAAATAACCAACTTTGTTATTACTTCAGGAATGAATGAGGTTTTATTTATCAAATAAAATACTCTCAAATCTGATCTAAATGAAATTCTTCGGTGTGAAGAAATCTACTAGTGTAAAAAATCAAGGGAGTTATGGCTAAAGGAAGGTGACAAAAACATCGAATTCTTCCACGGGTCGGCCATTGCCAGTCAAAATAGAAATAAAATATTAGAGATTATGAGACTGGATGGAGTCACTGTCAAGAACTATGAGGATATTGCGCAAGAAGCTTTAAGATTCTTTGATTCCTTATTGAATGATTACCACCATATCGATCATGAAGCAAGAGCCAAATTCTCAACTCAACCCCATCTGTAATATCTGATAGTCAAAATACAACTCTTTGTACTCCTATTTCAATTGATGAAGCAAGGAAAACTACCTTTCAATTGAAATTTGATAAGACTCCTGGCCCTGATGGCTTCCCTACTACTTTTTTCCATCATTTCTGGGATATCATCGCTCGAGATCTTCATCTTGTCATAGAAGAATCAAGAAGGAAAATGACTATGTTAGGTACTATTAATCATACCTTTTTTACTCTAATTCCGAAGAAGCAAAATCCTCAATAGATGAGTTATTTTAGGCCCATTACTCTATGCAACATGATATATAAGATTGTAACAAAGATCAAATCCAATAGATTGAAGCCCCTCCTTAAACACATCATATCAGATGAACAAAGTGGTTTTGCCCCTGGAAGATCCATTATGGAAGGCATTATCATTGCTCATGAAATGCTTCACATGGCCAGGAAAACCAAGGATTCCTATATGATTTTAAAACTAGATATTCTGAAAGCTTATGATATGGTGGACATGGTTTTCTTATTTGATGTTATTAATAAATTTGGCTTTTACAAGGAATGGATCACATGGGTCACGAGTTGTCTATCCTCCCCCAAATTCTCTATTTTAGTTAATGGATCATCTCATGGCTTCTTTTCCCCGACAAGAGGAATTAGACAAGGTGATCCAATATCACCATTTCTATTTATCATAATGGCTGAAGCCTTAGGTCAATCAATTAGAGATCTTCAGCTAGATGATCATTGGATTGGAGTCAATGTGGCAACAGGGGTTGAAAAAATGACTCATTTTCACTTTGTTGATGATACCATTGTGTTTGGTTTGGCTTCCAGGAGGGAGGAAAGAACAATTAAATCATGCCTTGATGATTACTATATGGGTTCCAGGCAGAAAATCAATTGGCACAAATCTGAAGTGTTTTTTGTCAATACTCCGATTAACATGCAAGGTGTATTATCAAGGATTCTTAATCCCAAAGTTGCAAACTTTCCAGGGAAATTTCTTGGAACCACCCTCTTCATTGGTAGTAATAGAACTCACTATTGGAAGCATCTTATTGATAAGTGCAAATCCAAGCTTGCAATTTGGAAAGGCAAGTGGTTATCCTCTGCTGGTAAACTCACTATGATTAAATTGGTCCTTTCTGCACTACCGATTTTTTCCATGGCTTGCCTGAGATTACCAATGGAAATTGAAGATGAATTGATCTCTCTAATGAGAAAGTTCCTTTGGAATGGCTCAAATGACAAAGGGAAATTTCCTTCGGTAGCTTGGAAAAAGATCTTCCAACCAAAAAAGGTAGGGGGTGCTAGCATTCACCAAATCTTGATTATGAATTTAGCTATGGGTGCAAAATTGGTTTGGGAAATTTGTAGTGGTGGGAAGAAAAAATGGGTAAGGCTTGTGAAACATAAATATCTAGACTCCTTGGAGCCAAAAAGGATTCTCACTATAAACAATCCCCCTAGAGGCTCGACCAACTAGAATTTTATTGTGGATAGCAGGGAAATCATAAGTGATCAGGTTACCTGGGATGCCAAGAATGGTAGGGATGCCTCCTTTTGGATTGACTCTTGGGCTGGTGAAGATGCCTTATGTCTCAATCTCTCACTACAACCTATTATGGTAGAAACCTATCACCTTTGGGGGCACAATATCTATGATTATGGTTATCCTATCCAAGAAAATGGTATTGCTAAGTGGAAATGGAACTCCTTGGATCCCTTGGACTTGGACCAGCATCAGAAAGACTTGTTTGCTGACATTCTCAACAAAAGGATTATTTTCCCTTCCCCTGAAAAGGATATTATTAGCTAGTGTGGCTCCTCTGATGGTAAATACAAAGTATGTTTTGGTTACAAATTGAAAGAAGCAGCAATGGACAAAAAATATTGACCTATTAATATTTTTTGGCATCAACACCTCCTTCCCAAAGAAGGGTCTTTTGCTTGGTTGGATTGTCAGAAAAAGATCTTAACTAAAGAAAGGCTCTATTCAATGGGTATCAATGGACCTAGCAGATGCACTCTATGTTTAGAGCATTAAGAGGCTACGGATCATCTACTTCTCCATTGCAAATTCTCTAGCCACTGTTGGTGGCATTTAATGGGAAAATTGAGAATCTTCGGTCCCTTCCCATTAGGGTTGGATAAGTGGTTTTCACAATGGCCTAAACTGGTAGGAAAGGCTATTTTTGCTGATTTTCTTAATATCCTACCATCCCTTCTGATTTGGGAAATTTGGAAAGAAAGGAATCATAGAATCTTCTAGGGTAAGGAGATGAGCTTAATGTCTCTTTGTGGGAAAATTGAGATCCACCTTACTAAGCTCCTGAATGAGATTGCTCAATCCAAATCATTAAAGAAGAATTTGTACATGGACTAGGATTGTAAGATTAAGCTGGCTCTCCCAAATTTACTCATTCCACCACTTTTTGGCTTGGGAACCCCGATGGATCAGGTCAATCCAAGAGTGGGGGTGAAATGGGGTGCGCCAGAACCTGGGTGGAGCAAGGTAAACTTCAATGGTGCTTCTACAGGAAATCTAGGCCAAAGTGGTATTGGTTGTATTTTGAGGGACTCTGATGGTTTCTGTATAAAAGAAATCTCTGAAAAGATTGGAGTTTCTACTAACAATGAAGCTGAATTGAGAGTGGTTTTAAGAGGTCTTCAGTTAGGGAAGGAGCTTGGGGTGTAGAGAATTCATCTGGAGGGAGACTCATTAAATGTGGTTAATGCAATCTGCTGTAATAACATCCCTAGTTGGTTCCTTAACCAGTGGCTTCAATCGATTCTAGTGCTATTATCCACCTTTGATGAATTTTGGGTTAGCCACATCTATAGGGAAGGCAATGGAGAGGCTGATAGACTCTCGAAATTGGTGATAGCCATTGGTGACCCCCACTGATCTTCCACTGGTGTTATGGCATGCTTATCCTGCCAAGAAATGATGGTTTTTGGTTGAGTTTCTTGGCAGTGGCTTCTATCGATTGTCTTCTCCTTACAGATGATGGTTCTCTATTGGGATGGTTGGTGATGTTGTATTGCCTCCACTAGTTGACATGGTATCCTCACTATCTCATTGAGGGGGGTGCTCTCTGGTTGGGTCTCTTACCAGTTGCGTTCTTCTCTCTTTTTCCAATTAATTTTCTCTCCATATTAATCACCAGTTGTGGTGCAAACCGGTGCATTGCTCTATGGTTCCACTTTACTCCTTCTCAACCTAATGGCATGGTTTCTAGTGGATAGATTGATTGACTGACTTGATATCCTGTTAAGGTTTCTTCTTGTCATCAAGATGTGACACATTGCCGTCATCTTTGATCTGTGCCGGTTTGGGCACCATGGCAATTGGAAATAAGTGTACTTTAATTAATATCTAGTTACGACTAGATCCTTTCAAGATTTTCGCATAATCACCTGATGGCTAAAGTCGGTCGACATTAAGTTGATGAGCTTTGGCTCAGATGCTTTTTGGACATTGGCATTTCATGCATGTGTGTATTCAATTGGCATGAACTACTTGCAGGTTGCCATATTCTCTGGTTTGATGTCCTGCCATATATCAATGGAATGCCCTCTTTTTTCCATCAAACAATTACTTTCTTTTCTCGATGCCTTGCTATGGAGACCCCAATTCTCCTCAAAGCTACTTGTCACCAAATGGCTTTCCTGGGTGAAATCATGGACAAACATCTGTAGGAGGTCCTCTTCTCTCAACATCCTCTTATTCTCCACAACCTTAAGAGGATTCTAGGAAAGGAATTCCTTATGGCTTATCACATGTACAGAGCCAATGTCGATATCCAAATGTTTTTCCTTGCAATGATATTATACATGGGTACTAGCAAGCAGAGAGAAAAACTGTTAACTCAAATGATGTTTAAACATTGCCTTTTGGGGGAGATTGATGTTGTATTGGATAATATTGATGCTAATATGCAAATTTCGCTTCCCCAAAATTACTATATGACCCTAGGCAATGAGGCAGAGGTGAGGAAGCTTGTGATTGTTAAATCCCTAGATTTTGATTCTCTTCAAGCAACCTGGCCTATCATTACCAGGAACATTGAATTCCTGCTTAAAGCAGCTGGCATCCAAAATAGCTTCATGTCAGAATGGAGGGCAAATTTTCTTCGCGATGAAGAGCTAGTGGGTGCTGATGATTTTGGGATTTTGGAGAATGGATACTTTGTGGTTGGTAATGGCTGGGGGTTTGGGCTTGGTGAGGAGTGGTTCCCAAATGACTATCGACTCCCTAGGGAGAAGCCAGAATCGACGACTCACTTGAACTATGGCACTGAATGCCCTATTGTCCTAGATGCAGCTCATGCTCCTGTGGATAGTGCTTCTGAAGACTCCCTTTGACTCCAGTTGTCATTGTTTTCTCTAGTTTCTTTAATTTTGTTATTGTCTATTTTTGTTTTAAATCCTCTATTATCTACCTTTAAGAGGTTGGTATCTGATGTCATGTACTTATCCATCCTTCATTGCTAGTTTTTTCTTTGTTTAAGGAATAGAGATAAGGTAAGGGGTTTTCTTCCTGGTTCTTTCCCCGTACCACTCTCATTGAATCAGGCTTTGTATCTCTTTTTTTATTAATACAAGGGTGTTGCCCCTCTACAGCTATTTACTTATTAAAAAAAATTAAATATCTTAATTAATTAAGCCCATCCCTTGAATTAATTAATCCAATTAATTAGTTCCCTTTTTTTATCCCTTTATTTGAGTTATTTAAATTCAAATATTCCCTTTTGCTCGAGTCTCCTAACTTCTAACTACGTAACCAACCCTCCTCTAACCTAACCTCCAATCTAACCTTGGGTTCTAACCAACCCTATCCCCCTAAACTAACCTTATCCTAACCTCCCCTCACATGTGTACACACACATATTCCCTAATTTCCTTAATATTAGGAAATTTAAGCCTTTGTTGAGTGGCTTCCTTCCAAAAGAGACATGTAACCTGAGGACATGTGTCCCTCTTTTGGATATTTGTCTTTCCCTCTTGAGTGAGGACAAGTGTGGAATCTTGTTCTACTTGTCATTCCTAGGATTGCTACTTGTCATCCTTGAGGACAAGTGTTGCATTTTCTTATGCCTTCCTCTCCTCATATTTAATCCCCCATTATTTTCAATCAAATCCTCCACTTTTTCATACATTCATAATACCATAATGCAAAATTATATCCACCATTTAGCACCCATACCATTATAATGTCCAATTTCATCACCATATCCACTCATCCAATCCATACATCTTGAATCCAATCATCAAATTACACATCATGGAGCAATCAAGCACAAGCCATGTCTTGAGCACACATCCAAATTAGGGACAATCAATTCAAAGTTGGAGTATGAGGTTTGCGTTTACTTGATTATTGATTCTTTATCTCATTTCCTTCTTTCTGAACGTCCCAATCTTGAGGTATTTGGAGTTAATTATGTTGCTTAGATTGTTTAGTGTTATCTTTCAATCATTTACATTTGAGCATGATTTACCTTGCACATTTTTCTGGCATGCCTGGTAGGACCCACTTTATAGGTCAATCTAATGGTTTTATAAGTGATCATTTTGTAGGTGATCATTTTGTAGGTATTTTCATGCTGGAAGGCAGGATATTGTGTCACCATTAACCTAATTTTTGCAGATTTTTGTACGAACTTTACAAATTTTTAAATTCACATTCACCGTGATACTGATGCGCATTCACTTTGACATTGATTCACATTCAAATTGATAGTGATTTGCATTCATTGGGCTAAAATTGAAATTTTGATCTCTTTGACGATTTCACCATATTTTGTGTTGCCTTTGTTTTCTTTATTTATGTGTTGTTCCAGAACTTAGAAATTTTAATTAGGGAAAAATTTATGAGTAATTTTGTGAAATTTTCTAATTATGGCTTGAAAAATAAAATGTAAAATTACAGGTTCTCATGAGTAGGCAGACCACATGAGATCATAGAAGGAATAAGGATGAATCATCAAAGTGGAATCGGTCATTCGCGAAACAGAGGAACAAATTAAAAACCTTGCGTATGAACAACAAATGATTGAAATTATCTTGAAATTAAACATGCCTCTAGCTGCGTTTTGACTTTCCTAACCCTAATTTTTCAAAATTCTATCATTTTATTTTTTGTAAAATTGAGAAATTTTAATTTTTGCTATTCTTCTCACTAATTCTCATTCTCTTTGATAGAAATTCACATTCACTTATATAGAAATTCGCATTTGCTTCGACAAAAAATTGTATTTGATGTTATATTTCTTCACATTCACTCAGTTAGGAGTTCAGGTTTGCTCAGTTAGGAGTTCACATTCACTCAGTTAGGAGTTCAAATTTGCTCAGTTAGGAGTTTGTATTCACTCAATTAGTGGTTTGCATTCACTTTGTTGATTTGATGCACCTTTGTTGCTGGTTATTCTCTATTTGCAGGTATTTTTTGTGTTACTAACTCTCTCTCTGTAGTGTCTGGCAAAAACAAGGTGCCTACAAAGGTGTTCGAATGATCAAAGACAATCTAAAACCCTAAAATACTAATCGATTTCCTTGCAGGGACATTTTGATCGGTCAAAGACAAATTTGAAAACTTCTAACAGTTTGTTTTGCAGGGGTAACTTAGGAGCATGTTTTATTTTTAGAGTAAACAATTTCTATATGGGGTTAAAATGAACATTTGTCTTATGTGATTGGGCACAATTGTGCATGTGAGTGGTCCTACTACTAACACACACTATCCTCTCACTTGGCTCTCATAGCCCTAGGTGGAAGAGAAAAGTTTTAGTGATACTCAATTTCATTTTAGTATGTAGAGGGCCTATCCCCCCAAGTAGCCTATAAGGTCTGGTGAGGGGAGAATGCCCTGAGCGGTAACGGGCATTTAGCCAAGTCACTTCTTAGTTGCCATATAAAATATGTGGGATGAAACTCTGCATGATGGGTGCTAATTGCCTACCTATTCCAACTTCCCCAGTACCTTTGTTCTATACAAAGGAAGCCTCTTGAGGAAGAGAGCATACATGGCTGCCCGAAAGAGAATCATGTATTATGAACCACTATTTTAGTTGCCAAAATCCTTTTACTTGTTGGCTTAGGCATTGTGATATGCACATACTGAAGACACCCCTCATGTACTGCCAATTGGAGATAGAAAATTTCTCTAGATCCTCATATATGCTCAAGAAGTGTGTGCTAAGGGTGGAGCAAGTGTTGCCAAGCTTCTATCTATCATGTTGGATGTGGTATTTTATGGTTAGGGGATTCAACAAGTATTATCTTTGACTATCCTAGGAAGTGCATGATTGATTTTCATTATCATACTTGCATTTTTGTCGTGTTTGGTGTTGAAATAATATTTTATCAAAAATCAATCCAAGACATCAAACATCTTACTTCCCTAGGTCCTAATTTGGTCTTGTCCTTCAACACTTGTCCTCTTTTTCTATTGATTTTGCGTCAGTTGTTTCATTACGCTATCAAAATTTACCTAGGCCAAGTATCAATTCATCTTGGTTGTCCTCATTTCAAATTTGACATTGTTATTATCATCCTTTAGGGCTTATGACTTGCATAATCAATCTTGATCATCAGAACTGCTAAGTCATCCCCTCTGTCCTCATCTCAATTCTTGCATCATCCCTATCATCCATCATCATCTCTCATCCCCTAATTCACATCATCATTGTCTTCTTCCTAGGTCATCAATTGAACATCAAACATCCAAAATTAAACATTCCAACTTCCTCAAAGTCAGCCCCTCTTCTAGACTAATCTTGTCATTCATCTCATTTTGAGCTTTGGTCTATTGTCCATTCTCATATTTTATGTCTATCCAACTGATCAAGTAATAGTCATGTCACAATTATACTATGATGAGTGTGGTCATCCCTTAGTTTCTTGTACTTCACCCTATGTTGATGATGATGAGGGTATAGCTGATCAACCTAATGAGATAGATGTCCAAGTCATGTCACCATCTTATTATGGTGGGTTTGGTCCTCCTTCATTTTCTTCCGCTTATATCCCTAATCCAAATCCACCATCTCATTATCCCCAAAATCATTACACAATCCCTAATTAGTATTCTCCATCCAATTCTAATCTCCCATCTTAACTCACTTATCCATCCAGTTATAATCCTCCATCTTATCTAAATTCTCCATCCACTTCTAATCCTTTATATTTTCTAAATCTTCCATCCAATTCAAATCTTTCATCTTATCTCAATCCTCCATCTAATCCTAATTCGTCATCATTTGTCACACAAGCTATGATTGGGAGCATGAATGACACAATGCCATTATCATGTGTGCCCCAACCTGTCTAATTAGTAACTCCCAATATAAGCCACAAGTGGCATTGTAACTTGTTGTTTAACAAACACAATTCAGTTATCTACAAACACCACCTTTACACATTATTGCAATGAACATTCATGAAAAAGAACATGACATCAGTCATAATCCTTCATCCTATCTTAGTTCACCATCCACTTTCTCCTATCTTAGTCCGCCATCCACCCCATCTTATCTCAATCCACCAACTTCACTTCCAACTCATACACCTATCATTCCTTGCCCACCTCCTAACAACATCAAAAACCTCTCATCCATTGAGACTGTTATACCATAATCCCCATCTCCTACTCCTATGATCATTCAAACTCAATTTGATGAACTTCCCATCCTTCCATTCACTCCATCTACTCCATCTATTGCAACTGAAGAATCTCCCATAATTCCATCTAGTCCATCTACCCCAGTTAGTGAAACCCTCATCCTTCCATCCACTCCATCTCCTCTAACTAAAGAACCTCTCATCCTTGCATCTATGCCATCTATCCTAGTCAATGAATCTCCCATCCTTCCATTGAGTCCATCCACCAAAGTCATTGAGCCTTCCATCATTCCATCCATTCCATCCATTCCATTTGAAGAGTCTACCCACTCACCCCTCATCACACCATCCACACCAATCCCATCATGCCAAGATACTGTTCTAGAGCATGTTAAAATTTTTATTGATCCAAATCAAGATCCTACCATTCTATCTCCTCCATCTCAAGAGCCCTTATCATCCCCTCTTCCAAGTCAAGATCCTACCATTCGATCTCTCCATCTCAAGAAACCCTACCATTTCCTCTTCCAAGTCAAGATCCTCCTATCACATATGCTTCACCTCTTGATCCTCCATTTCCTCCTATCTAAACCATTCCACCACCATCACCTTATACCCTTGGTTCACTTACATTCATCAATGGCAGTTCAGTCGCAATAGAAGAACATCTCATATACACCACCCATTCTCCTCCATCTAATAAAGGACTCACATCTTGTTACATAGAGAACAAGTATCCTACTTTAAATAAAATTCTCAAAAAAATGAATTATCAAGGTAAAGGTTTAGGCCTAGATGAGAAAGGTACTTTGGAGCCCATCCATGTCAAAGCACATCTAGGATCTCATGGTCTTGATTATATATCCCAAGGCATTTCATCTAAAAAATGTTGGTAAAGTAGTGCAAATTCCAATTATTCTTACAAACATACCATCACATCTTCCCATCGTTCCTCAAAATCATTTATTTCCATTCCCCCTCCCCCATCCTATAAAGCTAAAATAACTATCCATCTTCCTCCTTCATCCTCTAAATCCATTTTGGGTTCCTATATCCCAAAATCTACCTTCATATATCCTTCACATGATAAATCCATTTTGAGCCCTTATATCCCAAAATCCCATCCTCCATCTTTTCCTACTCACTTCTCCATGCATAAATCCCATATACCCACCACTTGTTATAAACATACAACTCCTTTCATTGTCAACCAGGATCAACAAAGGCACATATCCCCACATTCCATCTAACATCCTACATCCATCACTTCATCCATAATTCCTCCATCTACTGCACCTTCGCACAATCCTTCCAAGATTACTAGCATAAATTTGGATGCCAAATCCAAAATGCGTAAAGCTAAAAATCCACAACAATATAAAGATGACCATGTCCACCCAAAAAGACATGTTCCAATAGTGAAAATGCTAATACAAAATGTTAGGATTCCAAAAGATACTGAGAGGAGAGGGGGGGTGAATCAGTATTTGACCGGTTAGTGAATTTTCTGAACTTATATGAAAAGCATTCCAAAAATGTGTACCGGTAAACCAAAATTAATGTAGTAAATAAGAACAACAAGTATAACATGAAAGACACACCATAACACAATATTTTAATGAGGAAATGCAGTGTGGGAAAAAACTCGGTGGGATTTGTGACCCACAATATTCGCTTATTAGCCAATAAGAGAATATTACTGTTACAATAGGGGCCTGCACATGCAGGAAGGCCAAGTGTCTAGAGCTCATTACTTAGTTACAAAAGAAGTCTCACTGACTTACAAAATGGATTATGAAAATCCAATGTCATGTACTGCTTTAGATCAACATCTGCTATGCCAGGTTCAGTACTGATGTAAGCTTTGTAATAATCATATACCCTTATCCAAGATCTACCTTACAATTCGCATATTAGGTCTGCAATAATCTACCCATATCCTCTCCTTCTAGATTATCCACAAGATCTCATACTTATATGAGTCTTATTACAATCCACCATGTCGGTATACAAAAAGATTTTATAATTAAATACAAAATACAATTAAACAAAATTCCTGTCAGCCATGGTGTCGGTAATCAATCTTTTCGGTGCTAGTGAACTGTATGCCAGTGTAGAGTTTGCCAGTGCTAGTGCCTACCAATAACATATGATTGTAAGGTTGCCATCAATGAAAAAACCTTAAATCACCTACAATTTCTCATTGGAGTGTGCATTTTCCAACAATCTCTCCCTTTGGCATTGATGGCAACACTCATGAGAAAAATCCAAAGTGTTCAAAAATGATTCTGCCAAAACTTGTGAAAATTGTGTTACCAGTATGTGTGCTCCCCCTGAGCTGATGATGTCTCTGATCATTTTTCTCATCTCCACTACTCCCCCTTTGGCATCAATGACAAAGGCTATCATTCACTGTCAATGGAGTGTGGTTCTTGCCTAAATCCTTGTAACCGATGGGTTATAATCTAATAGATGTCCGCCAATGCAAAATTTTGATTGTCGCTGAACCTTTCATTGTCCTTTATTGTCGCTTCAGTTCTCTGAATTGTACCAGTGAGTATGTGCATTTTCTCTTCCAGTGTCTTAAGTCATGGAACCAGAGCCTCAAAAATTTCTTTTCTCAAAGAAATGAGGTAATCCGATTTGGGACCTGGTTTGCATTTTAAATCCTTTGCTTTAAACTTTATCTTTTCTTTATCTTTTTCTAACTTTTCAAGTTTCTCCTCAAGAACTACAATATTCTTTTCAACTTCCAAAAATGAATCTGATGTTCCTATTAAGTTGTCAGCAATATTGTTGATTTCTTTTTGTGCTTTGCTGATCTTTGAATCTATGTCCCTTGTCAAAATATCAGTTTTGCAAGTATCTCTGTATAGTTTCTTGAAATCCAAAATTGTTTCTCCTAATGCCAGTAATAAGGTTTCCATTTGTTCCATTTTCTTCTTCATTGTTTCCTCAAAGAATTTTTCTTTCTCCTTATCCATTTTCTCTTTGAATGTACCTTCATTTATCTAATCCAGTATTATTAGGTTGTCGGATATATAAAAAGACAATGTGTCTGATTGGCTCAGAGAATCTTTATTATCTATGATACACTTTGGAGCTATCATCTTCAGAATTGGTAAAGTGTCATCTATAGCCTTATAAGCTTGTGCATTACACTTTGTTATTTTCTTTATTGAATCCAAGAGTACATTTGTTACATTTATTGGCCTGAATTCAGTCATTGATGTGCTGGATGATTGTCCAACTATTTTCACAATTTGTAATCCACTGGTGGTTGTGATAGCTTTGCTTTCCTCTTTCTCTGGAGGATTTGTTTGAGTTTGCATTTCCACTACCAAGGGCTTGGGTGTTTCAGATGAATTCAGTGGTACAATCTAAGTAGGTACTTGAAAAGGAGCCTATTGCTCTACCTATTTCTCAGTGTTATCCTCAGCAAGATCCTGTTGCTCTGATGGTCTCTTTGTTTGTGCTTCAGATGATTTCACTGTAGTGTCCACTGTCATTTTTTTTGTGTTTACCTCTATGCTATCTACTATCAGTGACTCAGTTGGTTTTTCAGTTTTAGTAGTTGTCGGTGGCTCATTAGATGCATTAGTATGCACATATGTGGTCTCTATCTTTCCAGTGTTTGGGGGATCATTTGATTCTCCAGTTTGTTGTTGTTCCCCAATTCCAATGTTTTCAATTTCAATATTTCATGTCGGTGGCTTTGTTTCCACATCTGTCTTCTTAGTTGATTCCTTATCCACCACAATATTGACTTCCTAAGTGTTAATGTTTATTGTGTATAACACCTCAGAATAAGGATTCGTATCCTCATGTGGTGTTTCCATACTCTCTGTTATCGATGATGTGTCATCAGTTTGTACTAGTGGAGTATCAAAGGTTGGTGGGGGTAAATTATCTGTTATTTTTAGGCCTGGAGGTCCACCTACCTTACCTTTCCCCTTATCCTTCTGGTAGACTTTGATAGTATTTGGTCTCTTAAGTTCTTCCTATTTTTCTTTCTCTACAAAAAATATGTCCCACTGATCTATAGTCTCTTTTGTTATTTCATTTACTCTACCTGCCATAAGTGCAACATGTCGGTGTCCAGTGGAGAATACTGTCTGGTTTGCTTCACTGATCAGCTCATCAATTTCTTGTGTGGAGTTCACTGGGTGAACTGCAAGTAGCTTTTCTATTTTTATTTTCTTATCTAATTCAACAATAGCTACCCTCCTAGCTTCTAACCTTCTGTATAAATCATTGGGTATCTCATCCACAATTTCCATTAGAAATTTCTTATAAATGTCTAAGTGTAAGAATACATTATTCTCTATGCTCTCCTTTTCATCATTTGATAGTGTGCTATATAACTTACTGATATTTTTTCAATTTCCCATCCTCAGTTATTTCATTCAGAAGTTTATCAAATGGTGTAATAACCTGTCTTTGCTTTCTCTTCTTTGGTGTCAATTTCTTAGTTGGAGGCCTAACTACCTGTTGTTTTTGTCTAGTCCTTCTGAGTGTAGGTGAGGGTGTCGGTGAGGGTTTTCTTTTTCTTTCTACCCTTTTGAATACCATTGGTATCTCACTATCAGAAGAAGTTGCAACCAGTGAAAGATGTACTTCCAATTAAAGTCCTTCCAGTTCATTTTCCTTAATACCAGTTTTATTCAAAACATCTTTCTTTATTGCTTTTTCCTGTCTTGAACCTCTCCTAACTATCTGCTCAGTATTCTTAACTCTTTTTTGAGATTGAATGCCACTTTCAATTGTTTTAGCATTTCTAAATACTTTTTCTTTCAGTTCCTTAGGGGCTTCTAAGAGGGCTTTTGCATAAGTTTCAACTATGTTGTCATCAGCCTCATATCCCATCTCGGTAACCCAAACAGTCCTAGGGACAACTGCCTCCATCTAGATTTCATCTTTATTGATTACAAAGCATATCTCTTTTTGATACTTATCAACAATTGCTTGAGATAGCCTTATTCTTTTCTTCATTCTTGCTTTCAAAGTTTGAATATATTCATTTATGTTTTTCTCTCTGTCATCTCCCATGTATATCAAAACCAAAGTCTTTCCTACTGGTATATCAAAACCAAAGTCTTTCCTGCCAATACTGGGTACTTCCTTTGTAATGTATAGCGTTAAGCACACAAGTAAGTTACCAAATCTGAAAGTTCCCTTCTTATCACCTTTGATTTTCTTTAGGTTGTCTATCAGTTCATCTTTAAGCCATTCACATACATCAATTCTTGCATTATCATTTACCATGTCATATGCACTTTTAATACATAAGCTAGAGATAGAGTTTAGTCTGTTTTCATGTGTAGCCTTATAACCAAGAATCATACTGACAAATATAACATTTATATCTTTCACATCATTGACTCTTAGGGATCTTTTGTTGAATGTTGCGCCAGTTAAGGTCATCACAATGTCATTTGAAACTTTCTTAGTTCTGTCAGGCCTGCTACTGGTGGAAGGTAAGCCTGTTACTACCCTAACTGCCTCTTTAGTGATCTTATGGATGGAATCCAACCAAAAGAATTTGTCATGAACTCTACTCAAGACTATCCTTATCACATCTTTTGAAAAATCAGGGATACTAAGAATGTCCACAAAGCCTAGGGTTTCCACTACCTTGTGTTCTGGTTTAACATTACCATTTTCATCACAAATTATAGTCCTATACATGTTCTTAATTTTTTCATCTCCTAGTTCCTCAATATGATAATGTATATATATTCTAGGATCCTCTGTATAAACTACTCCCTTAGGTATTTTTGAAAATGCTCCTAGGGTATCATCTTTCTTCACAATTTTGGAAATAAGTTTGAAAATAGGTCTAGGGCACTTGATAACTTCAATCACAGTAGGGTTTGCAATAAATTCAGGTGCAGATGAAGAATCCATAGTTATAAATACATTAATCTGCCTTTAGGATGAGTTTCTTGAATGAACTGCTTCACTTTTTGCTAAGGATGCCTTCATTCGGGATTTTTGTGCTCTTTGGAGATTTGAATGCTCGGTGAATAAAAAATGGAGCCAAAACACTTGTTTTATATTGTTATTTCCTTCAAGTACCACATTTATTGCCTATTGATTAAGTCAAGACTTAACTCATCTGCCAGTAAAGAAGTATTTCAACTTCTCACCATCAACCAAGGGTAAATTAGCATGTTTTCAATTTGTTGCCATACCCCCTAAGGGATTATTTTTCAGTTAGATGAAGAATCTTCTGCCGGTGGAGTGATACTCTATTCTACTAGTGGAGGAGTATTCACATCAACATTCTGATCTGACTTTCTAATCCATTGCTTTGAGAATTCCTGCTTTACCTCTTCAACTTTTTCTTTACCTTTCAAGCTGGGTGCATTTTTATTTGTCGGTGATGTCTTACTTCTACAAAATTTTGCAATATGTCCAATCTTGTTGCAAGCATAACAAGTCACATTGTTTTTCTTAATAGCTCTCCCATATCCTATGCCTGTATGTGTTCTACATTAATTAGATAGATGCCCAAATCTTCCACAAACATAACATCTTACATTCATTCTATAGTTTTCTGAATTATGACCAACTTTGTTGCATTTAGAACATTGACCAATGGGTGTATTAGTGTTCTAATAATTTTTGGATCTACACTGATTTTCTCTATGACCATACTAGTTACGGTTAAAGCATTTCCCATTAAATTTGTAAGCATTAGGTTGTCTTACCAGTTTGCCGTGATCATGATTATTTGCAAAACTGGAGCTTTCACCAACTTCAAAGCCAAGGCCATTTGTATCACCATTAGGTTTTTGATTCTTCAACATGTTATCAAATTCTTTTGAACTTTTCTTGAATTTCTCCTTGTGTTGATTTGTAGTAGCCAATTCATTTTCCAAGAAATCTTTCTATCTCATGAGTTCAGTTTTGTCATGTTCTAAGTGAATTAGATCTATTTTTAGCATATCATTCTCATGACTGAGTCTTAGATTTTCATTTGTAGCATCATTGATTCTTTTGGTCAAGTAATCTTCATTATTCTTCTGATTTTTAGTCTCTTTACAAAATCTCATAGTCATATCCTGCATCTCATTCTTCATTGCACTATTTTCTTGTCTTAGTTTGTTCACCAAATCATTAAGAGTTTCCTTTTCATCATCATCATTCTACATATTTTCACAAAGTTCTCTTCTTTTGTTTCTTGTAGTAGTGAGATTCTCTTGAAGTCATTGAATGATATCATGTGTAGCCTTCAAATCATCTTCAAGTTTGATATTCTTCACTTTTTCTGCATCATAGTCTGAAAGAGCTATTTCCAATTGCTTTCTCAAGTTTTCCATCTCTATCAGTGATAAAATCTTCCTCAAGTTGTTAGGCTTTTGAAAATAGAGGACTAGGCCTTGATACCAATTGTTAGGATTCCCAAAGATACTAAGAGGGGGGGGTGAATTAGTATCTAACCAGTTAGTGAATTTTCTAAACTTATTATATGAAAAGCATTCCAAAACTGTGTACCGGTAAACCAAAATTAATGCAGTAAATAAGAACAACAAGCACAACATGAAAGACACACCATAACACAATATTTTAACAAGGAAACCCAGTGTGGGAAAAACCTTGGTGGGATTTGTGACCCACAATATTTGCTTACTAGCCAATAAGAGAATATTACTGTTACAATAGGGGCCTGCACATGCAGGAAGGCCAAGTGCCTAGAGCTCACTGCTCAGTTACAAAAGAAGTCTCACTGACTTACAAAAATGGATTATGAAAATCCAATGTCATGTACTGCTTCAGATCAACATCTGCTATGCCAACTTCAGTACCAGTTTAAGCTCTGTAATAATCATAAAACCTTATCCAAGATCTACCTTAAAATTTGCACATTAGGTCTACAATAATCTAACCATATCCTCTCCTTCTAAATGATCTACAAGATCTCATACTTATATAAGTCTTATTACAATCCACCATGTTGGCCTACAAAAAGATTTTACAATTAAATACAAAATACAATTAAACAAAATTCCTGTCGGTCATGGTGTCGGTAATCAATCTTTTCAGTGTCGGTGAATTGTATGCCCGTGTAGAGTTTGCCAGTGTCGATGCTTGCTGGTAACATATGATTGTAAGGTTGTCATCAATGACAAAACCTTCAATCACCTACAATTTCTCATTGGAGTGTGCATTTGCCAACACAAAAATGCAATGAATCTTACAAGCAACAAAGGACCACTAAAGTAAAAGCAATAACAATGTGGATCTCAAAGAAAAAAAAAATAGTGCATCCAAAAGAAGAACCTATAATGAAATCCAAAATTGCTAGTCCACTAGCTAAACATTCTCCCCCCATCTCCTAAGTCTATTTTGCATCCCTATGTCCCAAAGCTATGTATTGAAATTCCTCCATCATATCCACATGCTACATCCATCTCCCCTTCACTCATCCCACTTACTCCACAACATGTGCTAATGTTTTTCTTGATGACATATTCCCATCACTCTCACTTTCCCTTGTTCCATCTAAACACTTGGCACTACCACATCCATTAAATTTTCCATCAAAACCATCTAATCCAAGCCTTTTCATAATCTACTCCTTCATAATAAAGTTGCACCAACATTCAATGATCACTCCAAATAGGCTCCTAATACGTTGATATGGAACTTGAGGCTTGAGTCCTCCATCCATCTTATCCTCCAAATCCATTTGTCCTCATCCATATTCATCCATATTGTCTTCCAAATACATTTATCCTCATTGATATCCATCCATAAATTTCCTTCCAAAAGTTGGAAAATTCCAAAAAAAAAGAGTAAGGAGAAAAATTTCATCCAATGGTGAAAACTTGGAAAACAAACGCCTTGAAAATGTACATATGGTGAAAACCTAGCAATAGGTGTCATGTGTAAAGGGTAGTTCCATTATCTATCTGTTCCTCACATCCATCCTTTCATGGCGTATTATCTGTTGTTATCCACCCCCATTCGTATTTCTATCATATCCATCTCTTTTTCCATGTGGTATCTCCTGGTACCCACATTCCCTTGCCTTTGCCTGCTTCGCCTCATGCTTCATTTATGTATAATCCTTGTAAATATCCTTCTGCACTAGGTCCTATGTGCACAGTGTTCTCTTGCCATGTACATTCCCCTTGGTTCTTTTTGGTCACCCTTGTCTCTTGTATATTGGTGTCTCTTGTATATAGGTGTCATTGTACATAGATGCACGTGTCGGTCCAGTCCTTCAAGATCATATCCTATCAGCTAGATCTTCAATAATCATCTTTGAGTATCTTTGTCATCATGATCGTATCAGGTACCTTTTGTCTTATCCATCCATCTGTCATCTATCACTTGTCTTATACAGGATGTATCCTTCCTGAAATGAGATGTTTTGATCTATCTTAGGCTTATACAGGATGTATCCTTCCTAAAATAAGATGTCTTGATCATCTTTGTCTTATATAGGATGTATCCTTCTTGAAACCAAACATCATCAAATCCTTATCCAAATCCTTTGACAAAAGATATTTGAGGCCCTCATGTTGGCTTAGATTTTTTTTATGATTTGTTTATCTTCTTAAGCTCCATGGGTCCTATTTCCTCTTGGTTGTTGCAATCCTTTATATCATGGTGTGCTAGGAATAACAGGGTTCAAGATGTGATCTTGTTGCTTTTGGTTTTTCTTGGTGTGTCTTTTTTGATGTGTTCCATGTTGTACCCTCATGAGGTCTTTGTTATCTCATGTGGCATTGGGGCATATATTTTTCTTGGGGTTCTTCTAGCACCGTTTCTTGCAGGATCTCTGTAACTCTATGTGGTGCTAGATTAGCCTGTATGTCTATTTATTTGTGTTGATCCATGCATTGGCTATGAAATTCCACCCTGGTTCCTTATACCATGGTGACTCACACACTGCTAAAACAAAATAAGTGCTACATGACGTCCTATTTTGTAGGAATTCACGCTCCATGATGTTTCCATCTTCATCTCCACTACATTTGCATTCTCTCCTCTTCCCATGCTTCTTTGTGATGCCCAAACGTTTGGGCAAAAAAAATAACAATTTTTTTAAATAACACTAAACTACTTGTGATCTAAGTTCAATTAGATGTGATAACTCTATTAGTTTCACTAAAAGATATCCTATGTGTCAATATGAATGGATCCCTAATGCGAGTGATAAATTATTTTATTAACTACGAGGCTTAGGACTTTTCCCAAGCTCCTAAGCGATTTAATAATCAAATAAATTAGATTTTATCTAAGTGTTGAAAGCCATCCCATAATCTTGAATATAATTCCTAATAAATTATATTTTAATTACTTAACATTACAATAATTCCCATTAACTAAAATTGAAATAAATTAATCCTATAAAGTCAACACAAGCTTTATAATTAATTAATTCGTCCAATACAATCTACAATTTTAATTATAATTAGAATTAATATTATTTCCTTATAATTTTTAAATAATTCCAAAATCCATTAAATTAACATTAATACAAATTAATTTTATTAATATTAATTAATTAAATATATCAATGGAAAGTTTCCAAAACATCATTAGATTAACTAAATCATTAATAATTTTGCTTAGACAATAGATCTTCCATTATTGTTAACTAAATCCCCCTTAAAGGTTTAAAAAAAATCAATTTCATCCTAAACCACAAAAATACCCTCAATAAGTTACCACTTCTTTTTAAATTTACATCTTGGTATAAGTCACCAAATTACAAATAAACAATCTCCTCTAAATAAAATGCCCCCCCTCCTATAATTTCATTAGCACAAATTATCCTCTTATAAAAAAACTAACTCCCAACAAGCTATTAAAACTTTACTATATTAATAATGGGAGGATTTTCCCCCAATAACTTTAATTGAAACTCTAAAACCTCTTTTAATATTAAATTCATGTGGGATAACCCTATTTAGGGTTTCCCCTTTTTATTTTATTATACACATACCTATCAATTCCATGTTTCTTTTTTTTGTTTATACCTAACCAAAGTTAGGGTTTCCATTTTATATTTTTCTCTTTATTTTTCTTTATAGGGTTGCCCATGGCAGAGGGAATGGTGGTGGCAAAAGAGATCGCAGGGTTATCGGTGGGGGGGCGAGTTGTTTTCATGAGGCAACGTAGAGGAGGGAAGGATGGCAGCGGTAGTGGAGGGTTTGCAGGTGCCCCTGTGGATTATGGATGCTACTGCCCGCAACCGTGGGTAGCAGCCCCCACCCACAGTCTGTGGGGAGGGTTTCACCCCCCATAGCCTATGGGTGCTGCCACCCCATAGACCATGAGCATGCACCACAAGGGAGTGTGGGGTGGGTTTTGCTCTCCCCCCCTACACCCCTTTGATTCTTCATTGTTTTTGAAATTTGCAGAATGAAATATTATATATATATATATATATATATATTATATATATTACACAACAACATTAAAATAGTTATATAAGGTATATATATTTGTGTGTGTGTGTGTGTGTGTGTGTGTGTGTGTGTGTGCATGTGTATTTGTATAAATATACACAGAGGTGAAATTCTCTATTTTAGAACAAGTTTATTTATTTTTAACATGTTTTTTTTTTTCTAACAACCAATATATCTTTACAAATTAATGAATAACAAATGATTCAATATGAAGTGTTCTTTTTAATTTTTGTGATTTCTTTTTTAACTAGAAGCAACAAATAAAATGAGATAAGATTGAATGTTTCAAATATAAGTATTTCCCATTCTGTTCTTAAAACTGAAACTAATTTTCATTATCATGTATATTTAACCTTTTACAATCGCTGACAAAATAAATAACCAACAACCATAATACTCTTTTCCGTAGAAAATAGGAATATTTCTTTTTGAGTGCTTCTTTTATTTCAATCTAATGAATAAACAAAACATAAAGAAAATACATCTTTATTATTTTTTTCTTTCATGCTAATGAATAAAACAAATAATGAAAGTATTACATTCTTCTTCTTGCAATACATTGAATACAAGGAGAAATACATTGTTCTATATTATTACAACATTTTCATAAATTCAAATATAATTGGAGGAATCTAAATATGAAGATGAACATTTGGGTACACTTGAAAACACTTTAGCAACCACTTTAGGAAGGTAGATTCTCTCCATCCTCTAAATAAGTTACAGACCTGCAAATAAAACTTTTGATTTGATCATGGAGGCTCACCTCCCAACCTAGGCCTAGTAGAGGCCACCCCTGAGCTAGGAGAACCAAGGACCAAATAGGTTACACACATACTCAAACACAAACACAAGAAATTAGATTATACAAATAATCATTTCAATAATGAACTCCCAGCCCAAGGCTTGCACATAGTCACCAAGTGAGTCAAAACAATGGGGTGAAGGTGGACCAAGTATCTAAAGGGAGAATTGCATTTAAACCATTGTTAACCACATGCCTTCACAAGGATAAAAATATATCCATCTACTTGGTCTCTCACATGACTAAAACAATCCTTATGACCCCCAAGGCTACAAGCCAAACTCCCCTTATGACCGCATATATTATATATAAAAAAAAATAACATCAAGACTCTTAAACCTTGTTTATCCCTCTCTTCCAAGAAGAGAAACTCTACACTCTTAGAAAGTCCTAAAACCCTCCACCCCAAGACCTCTCTTCCCTCCCAAGGGTGAGTTTAGTCTTGATTCCCATGTACAACAAGAAGAAAATACAAAGGAAAACAACTAAAACAATTCCAAAAACATAGTTTCAAGAACATAGAAAACATATTCATTTCATAACAATTTCATATTTACCATTTCTCAACATGTATGCAGCTAACTACTTGGAAGGATTGACACCAACCTTTACTCCTGCTATGAAATGTATGTTATAGAAGAGCTTCCTAATTCCCTTACAATCCTCTTAGCCATAATTCTATTCTAAAAATCCAAATCCAATACCAAAAACTTGTCTCCAAGAATGAAGAGTGGGTGAACAAAGTCCTAAGTTTTAAAATCTCCCCTATGTAGGGTCTCCTCACATCTTCCAACTTCCTTGGAAAGGATGTGAGTTCCCATAGGTTGGTCTTCCCAACCTCTTATATGGTTTCCAAAAATGGAAACTCAAAAAGGTGGTTGCAAGATGGGGAAGTGCACCTAAACACCAAAAGGAAGGTTGTCTACCCAAGAGTCAATCTTCTAAAAGTTCAAATTTGTCCATCTTGGAAAACCCACTTTTGAGGTGACTTGAGAATCACTTGTGAGTGGTCACATGGCTAAAAATGACCCTTACCCATAGGTATATCATATGGGCCTTCAAAAGTGACCTAAAATAAACCCTAAGAGTTAGTCTAACCACCTAAAGTTTGTCTACGGGTCAAACTTGATTTGACCAAACTAATGGCTCTCCCACCAAGTTATCTTGTGGGACCACAACAAGATATTTGAAAATGCATTGGGTTACACACTTTCCCTCCTAAGAACATGTAATTTTCTAACTCACACACATCACAAGTGTCAAGTGAGACCATAACATGCACATCACTAAAATACACTTGGCATGTCCTTTTTGGAAATAATAACATTAACAATTACAAATATGAATTTACACTTAAGCATCAGTATTACGAAATTAAATGCATCACATAAGAGGTATTGTCTCTCCAAATAGACAAACCTTGGCTTTACTAATTCACATAGGTTTGGTCTTAGTTCTCCACAAAATTCCATGGTTACATGGATTACTTTCCCACACACCTCATTTCACACATTAGTAATCCAAAAGCACATGCATATGTAAGTATATGAAAGGAAATAGACATCAGACACATAAAATCAATTTCACAACATCTCATCAATTGATCCAAATCAAAGAGTAATAGAGATAGTATCCAATTAACATTTTTCCTAGCAAATCCATATGAAATCGATTACTAAATTTCATCATCATAAGCATCATATAAATCAATTTTCCATAAGGAAATGTATAAATATGTCATATGATCATCACAATAAGTACTGAAATCAATGTAAGATGGAATACATCATATCCCAAGATATCAAATCACCTATCAAATAGTATATAAATCCATAATGCATCAAGATAGTATATCAAATAATAAGTTTGACATGAAAATCAAAGAAGTTCTATGATGGGCTCCGTGTAGGGCCTTACACCCTCCCCTCTAGGCATGAACTTCCTCCAAGAGTTCATTGAAAAGATGGGAGTACTAAGATCTCATCTGTGTTGTGTCCTCCCATGATGTTGTAACCTGGTCATAACAATCCCACTGGATGCTAATCTGGCCCAGCTCTCGGCCTCGAAGAGCCAGTATTTGGCAAGCCAAAATGCGAATGGGATCCAAAGCTAGCTACTCGTCCGACTCCACCTACAAGGCATACTGATCTATAATATGAGACTCATCATAAATATACTTCCTCAGTACAAACACTTTAAACACATCATGGATGCGTGACAGACTAGGTGACAAATCTAGATGATATGAAACTGGTCCTATTCTCTGAAGGATCTCAAATGGTCCAAGAAAAGTGAGGTGCGAGCTTAGAACCCTTTTGTATAATGGATTGGAGTCTTATGCAGCCACACTCTAAAAAAGAGTCTGTCTCCAACCATGTAGCTATGATATATCCTCTTTGCATCTGCGTACTTCTTTTTTTATCCTGTGCCTCTTTAAGGCATTGTCTAATCAAATCCACCTATTGCTCCATATCCGAAACTAACTTGGGACCAATAGCTACTCTATCCTCAATACGGTCCTAAATCAAAGGTGTCCTACAAGGTCAATTGTATAATGCCCAATAAGGTGGAATCACCGAGGAAGTGTAATGCCCATTATTATAGGAAAACTCTACCAAGTGAAGATACTCTTCCCATTGTTACCCTCCCTTAATTCTCAATTATTAAAGATTGAACAATTCTTGGCAGTGTTCTTTAGAGTGAAGCCTTGTGTAAAGTTTAGTTATATGTCGGGTCGTAAATTCTTTGAACTTGAATGTTTCTGTTGAACTCGTCCAAGGTATAAAGTTTAGGTTCAAACAGTCTTGTCACTCCGTGGTAATGTCTTTAGTAAAGTTTTGTCGAGTGCCTCTTTGAACTTGAACCTTTGAATCATCTTTGAAGAAAGTTCAAGGTTCAAGGTTCAATATGTGTGAAACTGGAATTTGGTTTGAAGTCTTGTCTATAGCAAGGTCCATTGTATATTCTTATGTTGGTTCGTCAATAGACCATTTTGGTTTTGTTGAACATGAACCCTTGAACCATTGTTGAAGGGGTTCATAGTTTGAGGTTCTACGTCGGATGAATGTAGCTTCAAGCGGAAAAGGAAAGTATCATGTTGGCGGGCATTTTGAAAAAAGAATATCCTAAATTTAAAGAGAACTTGAGATAATAAACTGTGAGATGTACTATATTGCATGGTAATCATAAAAGGAAGGAATAAGCCGAATAATAATGAGATGACAGAAAAGGGTCTTTTCAGGGTAAGAAGGCACAAATAAGTAGTTAATTAATCCTGAATGAATTGTGTGAGTAATCATCTCTAATGAATAATGATGAACAATAGACACCGCAACTGGTACTGAGAGGGGGGGGGGTGAATCAGTACAGGCAAAAAATTTCTCAACAACTTACCTAGCTAAAGCAATACCAGCTGGTTGTCACCATTACTAAACTTAACCATGGTAATACCGGTTAAACACAATAAGACATCAGATACCATAAACAAATAAGTCTAAACACTTCAAATATGATCAATACTTGATATCAACTTCACCCATAAACATATGCATGTGGTATACTAGTAATACCATAACCTATTAACCCTGCATGCATAATCTTTCAACCAAATACTTCATAAACATCACATGAAAAATGCATAACACATAACACAAATTTTTCATGTGGAAACCCAAATGGGAAAAACCACGATGGGGATGAATACTCACAAGCTTGTTTTTGAACTCTTTTGAAGCTTGCCCTATTAGGAGCCTAGTTCGGTTAAAGACTTTACAATAAGGTTATGCTAGGAACCGATCTTGTTAGAGATCACCCAATTAAGGGATGGCTATATATCATGTTAAAGGTTGAAACCCTGTTAGAGGTTACCTCGCTAGAGGATTTGAAGAAATCAATGATCTTGAGTCACCTGGTTACAGGTTTTACAATAAACCTGTTAAAGCTACTTGGTAAAGTGATTTTCCATCTGTCGAAATGATTAGAAGACAACAGGTAAAACTTTTGATCTGATAATAGCACTACATGCCAAGGCAGATCCTCTTCATTTCCTCTACTTTGCAATCACATTGCAGTTTTCCTCTTACTGGTCTAGCAAGTATCTCATCACTCAGATACACACACAATCATTTGCCAACAAATTTACAATAACAAACATCATCGACCTTATAGACAATAGAAAGGTCGGTAGCATAAAACCTAAACCCTAAGTGTCTTAGGTTTACAACACAGGCGGTCCAATCCTGACTGTCCAAACACATTGCATAGAGTATTACAATTTCAAATAGATCACAAGACAATTTGCATCATTCATTCATCACCGCTCATGGGAATCGGTAACCCATCATGCTCTCTTCTCATACCACTAAGAAGAATGATCATTCCCAAGGTAGACTTCAAATGCAGTTGATCTTCTCATATCTCAATCCTTCACGTGCACAAGGCTGATGTGGCACCTTGATCTCATTCATATCTCTTAGCTAACTCATCACAGAGTATCACCAGTTGCATCACACAAGCTAGATCACCAAACTGATAACCATAGAGTTGAGATTGCCAATCGGTAGCCACACTTAGTGAAACCCTGACATCGGTTCACTGGATTTCCTCATACCTCTTCATACCGGTTCACTTGAACTTTATTGACATCAATGAAAACATACATTAACATCATATCAACATACCGGTTCACCATATGCTAACAATATCCAACAATCTCCCCATATGCCAACAATATCGAACAATCTCACCCTTACTTGAGTTTTTTTAAATCATTTGTCATAGTTGCCCATTTCACAATTGAGAAAGTGTTGGATGCTACGCATGGTGACTTGTCCTCTATTTTTGCAGTCCAAAGTTCTCTTTCAAGGTGAGTTTGGTTCTTTTTCCCCTCATCCTCATCATTCCATTTATTTTGGAGCTCTGTTAATTTGTTTTCTTGCAAAGTTTTTTGTTTACCTCTGAGTCATGTGTAGAAAACCAAGATCAAACCGACATTGCCTAAAATTGACCAAAACTCAGGGCTAGTTTGTTCACACATAGATTTAGGTGATAGTTTTCTCCTGATGATAGATTTAGAGGAATTTCATGAGAGAGTGCGGTATTCTGCAAATTCCCATCTCATACAAAAAAAAATTGATAGTGGGTTAATAGAAGCAAAAGCTTTTCCACTAGTTGTTCCCTATCCAGAATTAGTCCAAGAATGTATGAACTACTATGACCATATTTAAAGGAGCATCCAAACTTCAAATGGTGAAGTTCTATTGAATTTGAATTGAGAAACCATTGTTGTAGTCATGAAGATTCCTAAGGATTGAACGGTATGAGGATTGGATAGTGTCTAAGTCACAGGGGCTGTTTTCTAAAAAGAAGATAATGTATCGAAGTGTTATTGCCTAGAACTGGTTATTGAAGCTTCAAAAGGGTGGCTCTCATTTACCTAGACCATTAACTAGGGAGAATTTTATTAGAGAGGTATGAGATATTGTCATTTTTCTTCATAGGATTAGAGAGAATTTGATGGCCTTATTTTGGGAAGATTGGATATACTTCTTTGTTCAGGTTATTTTAGATGATCGGAGATACATAGATTAGGTGGAGTTAATTGCTGAAAGGATGCATGAGTGTTTAAGTTGTTTTGGTAAAAAAAAATTCTATATGTCATCTTACCTCAAATATTATTTAGCTTGTACTTGCCAATGGGTTGGCTTATATCATGAAAATTGGTGAAATTACATGATGATATATGACTATCACTTTCATTTGCAATAGAACAAAGCCACTGAGAATTATCAGAAGCTCCATGATGTTTTCCTTGGGAGACTGGTGTTTGAGTTGAAAGGGGATATCCATAAAAGATTGACCAAGGAAGCCATGTAGTTTGTAAGGACATATGGGAGCTTCTATATTCAGTTCTCCAGATTCACTTATTTGAGGGTTGGTAGTTTTGAAGATGAACCATATAAGTTGCCAAGATATGTCTTGGATAGGCAAGTTTTAATTGAAGTGTGCAAGCAACTTGCTTCTATAGACAAGAAACATAGGGCGAAGCACTAGAAAGGAGTTTCTTTTCCCATGGAGTTGACTTATTACTGTTGGTGTAAATAATTATTCATCATGGATATTATTACACTTACTTAAGTTTACTTAGGATAATGCATTTCATAGTAGTTTGGATATGAGACACTTGGGTGTTTGTGTCACATTGGGATAGTGTGTGTAGGAGAAATTCCACCTCTTATGGTGTTGATCTTGTTATTACACTATCATATCCACTTATTGTGGAGTGATAATTCCACCTTCGATGGGTGATCCACCTCATGTGGAATATTATATTATTTCTCCTACCTACCCTTGTTTCTTATTGAGCCACATGTCATATTTGTGTGCTCAACATATCCCTAGCCTTGCCTATATAAGCAGGCTCATCTACATTGTATGTAAGTTGTTGATCATTTTTCTATTGATGAGAATACAATTTATTCTTGTCTTATATTGTGTCTCTATCTTGTACATTTCATTGACCTCTTGATCTTGGCAAAATCCAACATGGTATCAAAGCTATTTGGGGCTTCATTGATTCATCTTGAAGAGGCATTATTGTGACGTCAAGAGGCAGATCTGAGGAGCATCATCATTTGGAGGCATCCTAGACCAGATCCGACCTCTCCATTGCATCCGGAAGGCCATTTCCATGAATTTTGGTTATAAAGTTGGCCTATTTTGGTGAGAAAATTTTTTTCTCCATTTTTTGCCTATATCGTACGGATTTCGAAATTTTTTTAATTAATATTTAGAAAAAAAATAAAATTTCTTTCTGAAAAATTGTCTGAAAAAATTTAAAATAAAAAAAAATCCAAAAAAAAATTGAAAAAGCGAAGCAAAAAAATTGAAAAGTGAAAAATCAAAAAATCAAAATAAAAAAAAACCAAGTTTTTGGGGGGTCCGCAGACCCCCCCCCGTACTCCCGAGACTTGCAGGTCTGTCGCAGTGTACTGCCTGTCACCCCTCGGCTTTCACTCCATCCGCTCCGTCCTCGCTGTACTCTGCGCAACCCGTACTCTGTCTGCACCTGCACGTCCGTCGTCCGTCCTTCTGGCAGCACCGTATCCTCGCCGACCTCGCCCGCTATCTCCTCCCGGCGCCGTCTCCGCCCGTCCTCCGTGCCGTGGTCCTCCACCCCACGCCGCGCTCGGCTCCTAGCGCCACCTCCTGACACCGGCAGCTTTCGGCATCTCAGGCATCCTCTGCCACGCGGCATCCAGGCAGGCGAAATCCACGCCCGCCACATGGCAGGAGGCCAGTGGCCCGTGGACATAAACACAGACACATCATTTTCCGTACACCGCCAATCAGCATTTTCGTACACCCAGTCATCTGCCACGCGGCTTATCCAGTCGGCATTTCCGTACAGTACAGAATACACAGTCAGCACGCCACGCAATCTGTCCGTACAGTACGGACGACCAGTCAGCCAAGGAAGCGAAGTTTTTGCGATGGTCATACGACCGTCAAATTTAACACAGTGTTTTGCTGACGTCAGCGCCACATCAGCAGAAAAATGCAGTTTTTGGTGACTGTCCCTGAGTAATCCCAGTTTTTGCAACTTCAAAGGCTTCGTTTGGGGTCATCCGCCCTCCTTTTTAGGTGCCATTTTTTTTGAAAGTGCGTATTTTTTCGTCTACTTTCACATGATACTATCAGATTGATGTCATTGTAAGTAGAAATTGTACTTTCAGATTTAGGCCATTTTTGGCTCTCTTGGTACTTGTATATTTGCTTGAATCTCAGTTAGATTCATTGCACTATTGATTGAAGTCTCTTGTATCTCATTTGAGAAGTTGTAAAATTTGCATCATAAGCCCACTTTGCCTTGTTTTGCAAGTGGCTCATTGTAATCGCACTAAGTATAAAGTGTCAAAATCATCACTTTAGGGGGGGTACTTTGATTGATTGAATTTGGGGGGTGTCTCTTGTGCTTTTGTGCTCTTGTGTTCCTTCCTTTTTGCTGCTATGGGTTCTTCTAAGTTTCCTCTCTTAACTCCACATAATTATGCTACTTGGAAAATTGATGCATGGAGTAAACTTATGGAAAAAGGATTCACTCATTACATTGATGGAACTATTGTTGCTCCAGCTGATCCTAAGGCTGATCCAGTTGGTCACTTAGATTGGCTCACTAAAAATATCATGGCAATTGGTACCTTAAGAAAGTATGTATCAAAGGATCTCATTTTTCATATTGAGAAATGTACTCTAATCAAGGATGCTTGGCAAAAGTTTCAAGACTTGTATGGTCAAGTTGATGAGATTAGGGAATATCAAGTTGATAGTGATCTCACCATGTTAGATCCCAAGAACTTTGATACTATACAAGATTATGTCACTAAGGCAAATGAGTTGAGGGCACAACTCAAAGATTGTGGCATTGATAAAAAGGATACTCAATTGATATTCAACTTGATAGGGAAGCTTCCACAAGAATATGCAGCATTTGTTTCTAGTTTCCAAACTCATAGGATGACAATGGGTTCAAGCTACAAAATGCCTACATTTGATGCTTTCAATGAAATGTTGATGATGGAACAAACTAAGTTGATAAGCATGGGCATTCTTAAGGCTTCTTCTAAGTCTCAAGCATTAGTAGCAAATCAAGGGAACAAAGGAAATCAAGGAAAGGACAACTCAAACAAGAAGAAATGGCAATCAAAGCCTAAGGAAAAAGCACCATCTTCTCCACAACAAGGAGATTCATCCTCTTCCAAGAGAGATAACTCACCAAAGAGAGAGAGACCTACTTGTGCTTATTGTAAAAAGATTGGTCATGAGGAACATCGTTGCCATACTAAGAAGATTGATGAGCTCACACATATCATCAAAAAGCATAACATTGATTTGCCTAAAGTCTACAAGAAGGATGATTCATCAACTTCCACTTCCTCACATTCAAAAGGAAAAGGGCAAGCATTCATGGCTTCTACAAGTGGAAAGACTCACTCTTTTGGAACAAGAAAAGGAAAAGCTCTATGTGCTACTATCAGTCATGATTCAGAGAGATGGCTTCTAGATTCAGGGGTTTCTCATCATATGGCATCTTCACAATCTATGTTCTCTACATTTGAGCCTTGCACCATGCCTCTGATTTTGATGGGCAATCATACATACATGGATGTGATTGGGAAAGGATCTATTGACATTGGGGATAACTCCTTCAATGATGTGTTGTGTGTACCCCACTTGACAAACAATCTCCTTTCTATCTATCAAATCACACATGGCACAACTAAGAGAGTTGTGGAGTTCACACCTGACTTAGTTTTCATTAGAGACATGGAGACTAGAGCTATCATTGCGACTGGGGTGGTTGATCATGCATCTCGGTTATACTCCTTTTCAGATTTTGTTGATGATGATGATTTCACATTTGATGATTCTACACATGATGATCACACTTATTGTGATGATTCAGATTTTGAGGAGAACTTTGGACACTTGAACATGGGGATTCTCACATGTAACCCCATTCTTGAGTCTTGTATTTCATCTTCTCATATTGATATCACATCACCTATTGCACCTGATGATGCAGATAGTGTGACAGTTTTGCCTTCATGTGATTCAGTGCAGCAAGATATACATTGTCTTCCAGCTTCAGATTCATGGGATGATTACATGACAGATATTGCAGGTTTGTTTGTGGAATCCTACATTGCAGATTTGGGAGACATCATTGATGACATACATCTTCTCTTTGATGAAGATGATCCTTCTTCGATTGTTGCAAGGGCACACTCTGACCCTCTTGTTCATTCTCTACATGATCATTCTTTCGAGGTTGACATGATTGTGGATACTTATGTACAGCAGTTGGAGGAGGTCTCTTTATTCTTTGAGGAGACACATGAGTCTTTGGATATTGTTCTACATTCATCTTCACTAGATGTTGGAGTTCCTTTTTCAGCAGTGTGGCACAGTTTACCACCTTTGGAAGGGGTATCTTTTAGCATCGACATGGGGACACTTGAGCAGTTTTCAGAGATTCCTTTCATCATGAGTTTTCTTCATACATCTTCCCTTCATGATTGGGGAGACTTCATGGATACACCTTTGGTTTTGTTTCTTCCTAAGGGGAGGAATGTTTTTCGACGTTTGTGGAGCAGTTTCTTCATACATCGAGCTTCTATCATTGGTGCAGATTCTTCATTGAGGGAGGATCATAGTTTGACTTCTCTTCTTCTCTCATATGGGGGGGACTTTTTCCTCACCTGGGGTTTTGTTCCTCACATACTTCTTTGAGAGTTCTCTTGTATAGCTTTCATCTCTCTTTTGGGGGAGGGTTTTTTCCCATTGGGTTTTTCTCTCTTTCCCCACTTTGTGAGAGGTTTCATTGCATTGGTTTGCATGCATTTGCATTTGTGCATGGGTACCTAACATGGCCTCGTAGTCGGGACCCATCTTGCTTTGCTTAGTTGCATTGTAGACTTAAGTGCATTCCCCTAAGTTGCACTTAAGGGGGGGTGTTGGTGTAAATAATTATTCATCATGGATATTATTACACTTACTTAAGTTTACTTAGGATAATGCATTTCATAGTAGTTTGGATATGAGACACTTGGGTGTTTGTGTCACATTGGGATAGTGTGTGTAGGAGAAATTCCACCTCTTATGGTGTTGATCTTGTTATTACACTATCATATCCACTTATTGTGGAGTGATAATTCCACCTTCGGTGGGTGATCCACCTCATGTGGAATATTATATTATTTCTCCTACCTACCCACACCTATTTACTACCTACCCTTGTTTCTTATTGAGCCACATGTCATATTTGTGTGCTCAACATATCCCTAGCCTTGCCTATATAAGCAGGCTCATCTACATTGTATGTAAGTTGTTGATCATTTTTCTATTGATGAGAATACAGTTTATTCTTGTCTTATATTGTGTCTCTATCTTGTACATTTCATTGACCTCTTGATCTTGGCAAAATCCAACAATTACACCTATAATAATGTCTTGGATGCCCTGAATTTAGAGTTGGAGTTCAACAAGCTCAACTTTTAGTTGTATACTCCTAGAATTTATTTTGATGCCAAGGAGTTTGCAACAACTCACCTTACACTTAAGAAGGATTTTTAACATATACCGAACCTAGAAGATTTCAGGGTGGATTGCATCGATGAATATGAGGTTCAAAGAAGAGCACACTTAAGAATCTCAATACAAGAGATTGGAAATTATTATCTGAAGATGAATAATGCAAATATTGTTGATGATGAAAGTAATTTGTTTGACTCCCAGTTTGTTGATGATAGGAAAAAGGGGGGTAATTTCAGAAATAGATTAGGGAAAGAATGAAGAAGAGTATATTCAAACTAGGATGTTCTATGTTATCCGAAGAACATAAAAGTGGCTTAGAGAATGGAGACTGAGCATAAGTTCAAGAAAAATTTCAACCTCTCCCACTAAATCCTTGGTTTCTAATCCCCTTGTTTCATCTTGTGCAAGTCCTTCTAGGAAAAAGGAGAGGGGTGAGAAGGTAATAGAAAAGGTACAGAGCAAAGAAGATTTAACAATGGGTAGAATCACTAGTTCTAGAACTAAGAGCAGAAGAAAATCTTCCCCTGCTAATATAGTAATTGACCTTGAGACTGCACCAGAAATGGTTTTTTCTTTTTCACACCCAAATGTGGGAGTATAGGATTTAGATAATGAGGGTGATAATCAATAGGTAGGTGAAGCCCTGAATGTGGTCACTACCTTAGTAGTGAGGGATCAAAAGGAGGCAATAATTGGTTCAGACAAATCTCTCACAACCTAGGGGCAAACATGGTTGGAGAACACATTAACTAATAAGAAAAGGAACGTTGTTCCAGTATCTATCCCAGTTGAAGATATGGTCAGTAAATATCTGGGAAAGGTTTCCAAAGCCAAAAGGTTAAGGACTGTACCAAAAATTGATTTTGATGAAGATACAAGTAATTGGACTCCGAAGATTTCCCGCCCAAAAACTGATGAAACTATGGCTGATTTGACAAGTAAAGATTTCATGCTGGAAAATATGAACTTAGGAGCAACAACTCGCACAACAGATGCATTACATTTGGAAGTTTCAACCAAGATGATGCTGAAAAGATCCTGGAAGGATGAAAAAGATAAGTTTGAAATGAAAGAGATAATGAGAAGCATGGTAGAATACATTGAGGCTATCAATAATACTAATTTGCAGCCCATTTCTCAGACTCCTACATCTTTTGATCCCAAGTCCACTGTCAATCAAAAAATAATTGAGAAAATTGAAAAATGTAGATCAATGCTAGACATTGTTATGGATTGGTTGAACAAAATTCAGAAAGCGGGAGGGGACTATTTTGTGGACTTGAGTAAGGTTCACAATGACAAAACAACGATAACAAAGGAATTGGAGAATGAAATTGTAAAATGGAAGAATCAAGAAGTTGAGTTGGTGAAAAGGGCAACTCAGATGACAAAAGTACATAAATATGGTTTAATGAAGTTCTTGTTAGAGAAGCCAGTTCTTGCCTTGGATGAAAATATTCTATACATATACAACCGAAATGTAGAATGGAGAAATTCATTGGTGAGATAGGCGTATGAAGAGTTTGCCAAATTAGTGAATCAACTTGCAGAATTGATATCTTCCATGAACAATGAGCTTCGTTGTGTTGGTTTGAAGTGTTTAAAAGATGATGGAAAAAATAAAAATAGTTGAGGCCATAATAAGGTCGTTAGAATAGAAAATCAACCACATCAAAGAAGCCAAGGGCTTGGTTTCAAATGACTTGAGCCTCATGTCTAAAACAAAATCCCTTCTTTTCTTGTGTATTCAAAACCTAGTGTTACTACTTAGCAAATTGCCATTAGTTTCATATCCAAAGTCATACTATATTCTAGTCAGCTAGTATTACCAAATCATGTAGTCGGTACACACAGAGAAGTCAGTATGAACAGTCTAGTCAATTACTGAAGAAAGCAGTCACAAAACACAGTATTCACCGAGCTGTTTACCGAGTAAAGTTTCAAGGCTACCGAGTGGTAAATTTAACTCACCGAGTTGACATTCACCAAGTGAAACGTTTTACCAGATACATTGAACCTGGACATGCAAATGAAAATATGTTACAAGATCGAGGCACATCTAACCATTTTTGTATTGGAAATTGCACTATGAGATTGTGTATGATTACAAGGCCAATCTAACCTATGAGATATTTTGTTTAGTTATTCATTCAAAGAATCTTTTTGTAAGATCGAAGAAATGAATCAGATCACCGCTGTAAGAGATCCTTATATACAACATGATTCTAGGGTTAGAAAGATAAGATGATATGATGTGATATGAGATGCAATGAGATAGTAGTGTGCATGCATGAAGGAAGACTGTTACAGAGACACAGAGAGGTCACCGAGAAGGTTATCAGTGAACAGTCGAAGAACAGAGTAAACAGAAGGGTTTACCAAGTTTCATTATGGGTTACCGAGGTATGCTACAAGCTAGGTAATCTTATTCAAAGCACATAGAATCTACTTTAGCATTTCAGATGTAAAGTTGCAGATATTTGTAATGATTATATTGTAATATTTTGAAGTTGTAAGAGAAACCTTTAACAGGGTAAAAGACTCTAACCAAGTCTATAAATTGTAAATCCTTTAACCAGGTGCTACACTTATATAGTGTTGTAAAAATCCTTTAGTAAGGTAGATCTAACTGATCTTAATACTCCTAACAAGGTAAGCTATCAGAAATAGCTAAATGTAGCTCTAACCGCGCATTCTTTATTATTGCAGTAGTGAATTTGTGGGTGCCATCCCCACCATAGTTTTTCTCTCTAACCAAGAGTTTTTGTGTGACCAAAATATATGTGTTATGGAGTGAATCATGTATGATTGTTATCTGTTGATTATAGTTTTATTTTATGTTATTGCACTATTCTATTTATGCATAACAGTAAGGTTATTATCAAGGAAAAGTTTTGAAGTACTGATTCACCCCTCCCCTCTCAGTACATTAGCTTTCTATATTGGGCCTAACAATTGGTATCAGAGCTTGAATCTTGGAAAAGGGCTTAACTACCTAAAGAGAAAGATCTTAGCAATGGAAGCCTACAAACAATCTTGGAGGATTGTACATCTTCAAGAGGAGCCGGATAATGCAAATCAAGTGATTGTAGACATGTAGAGGCAAATGCAAAAATCTCTGAAAGTAAGAAGAAGATTATTTGATGACATGCAGGATTCTCAAGAGCTAGTGGAACAAATCGAGACATCATCTGAGAACAGTATATCTGAAGAGACTGAAGAAATGATTGGAATGTTGAAAGAAAAGAACAAAGCATTGGCTGATCAACTAAAAGCAATGAAAAGAGAACATGAACATTTCAGTACACAAATGACTGAAAATCTAGATGCATTAAGGATAGCTAAGGACAAAGCAAGAGATCTACAAAGAGAGAAACAACAACTTGAAGCTCTAGTATCTGAAAAGGATGATGAAATCATAAGGTTAACTGTTATTTAACAAAATATGATAGATCAACTAGGTTATGCACATCATGAAGCAATTCTGAAGAATGATGAAAATCAATCATTGAGACTTGAAGTATCAAGGTTGACTGGTGAACTTGAAACAGAAAAGAAATCCAAAGAATCATTGGAGAAAAGTTATGAAGCATCAAAGATGTTGGATGAGCAACTGAACACAAGAAGACTTTACAAAGATGGAGGACTCGGTTACAAAGGAAAAGACTCTACCGAGAAAGGAATTCATACTACCAAAAGAGGAGAATCATCAAAACAAGCTGGAAGAAGGAATAACATCAAAAGGAAGAAGCCAATTTGCTACTATTATGGAAATCAAGGTCATATTGCCAACATATGCTAGATCAGAAAAGGTAAGCAACCGAATATATCTAAATCCAATGGATATTGTTGTAATTGCAATAAATATGGTCACATAACTAATCAATGTAGGACAAAGACTATTAACAACCATTAGAAGGCAAAATTCAAAGGGTTTTGTAAAAACTACAATAGATATGGACATAGTACTGAGAAGTGTTGGTTCAAGCAAAAGAACTACATGAAGTATCCACACCGAGCAAACACTGGAGGTTACCGAACTCACACAGATCCTTATCGACAATATGCAACAGTACCATGGGATTACAATACAAGGATATGGTGTGAATGTTGTGGAAGCTATGGACACATAAGTGCCAACTATTTTATAAGGTTTTGAATGAACAACCGGAGATCATGGAGAAATCCCGGTATGGCATGTTTCATTGTCACAAAGCTGGACATTTAGCTGGAGATTGCAGAGATCAACCGAGAAGAGACACTGAGGAGATAAAGGAAAAATTCCACATGATTTGGAAAAAGAAAGAAATTATGTCTGATGAAGAAAGCACCTTACCTACCAAGTTAGCTGCACCTATTTCAAATTAGTCAAGAAAAGGTATGAAGGGACTGCATTCTTTAAAAGTTAAATCACAACAGTTCCTATTTTATTATGAACAAGAATTCAAAATCTGCATAGTTAAGATGCAATTAGTCAGTTTGCATACTATATAGGAAACCTGTCAAGTCGGTGTATACAGGAAACCTATCAAGTCGGTTAACAAAGCAAAGTTGGGTACTCGATGAAAACAGAAAATGGAGTAAATTGGTAAAAGGTGAACTGAGTGCATTTAATATCTTGACCTAACTTGCACAGAGCCTGATAAGGTATTTTTGAGTACTTAAAAGTGTTTTCGTGGTCATTATCATTCACCTAAGTTTTTAAGAAGTACAACAGAGTGAATCAAAGTGATCAAACTTCATTTCAAAGCGAATTTTGAGGTATTTACATCAATCTATTCACATTGTTTAGCTGGTTTCCGATCTAGTCAAATTGCTAGTGTCTACCGAGTGTGAAGAGTAAGTCACTTGTAAACCCTAAGGATAACTTGTCAAATTTTACTCGAGATCTACCATGGTGCCCAAGATCCAAGACCCTGTAGTTGTCCAAAATGTGCAGAAGCCATCTCTGAAGTATTCCCTAACTCCTAAAGTCACCTCAGAACCGGATGATAAAACTACATTTTCACTCATCATGGATCGAGTCTTATTGGTAGAAGATGTCAGAATCTTTAGCAAGTGTCATGTTGAGGAACTCGGTCATGTAGAGATTAGTAACACATATGATGAACTGTGCATTGACAGCAAACTGGATAGTAAATTTGAACATATCAGAATCAAGGGATTAACTGAAGCCCTAGTTTATCCTTGTGTGTTCAAACCCCAATGGGTTAAGTTTGTATTGAGCAGAGTACATGATGATTTCATGTGGCTACAAGAGAAACCATTCAAGATCATGAAGGAAGTCATTCACCTGATCACCGAAAATCCCATCTATGATCATGCTTGTGCACAGAAAATGATATCACAAAAGGAGCTAATCAGTCTAACCAGAGTATAATCCGATTACCAAGGACTAAAATTGAATAATGTCACTGATGCTGAAGTAAAATTTGCAATCAGAGTTATTGGTTACTATTTCTTCCAATCTACAAGGGAAAACAGTGTACCATGTGCTGCAGTGGACCTGGCCTACAAAATAGTAAAGAAGGGAATGAAAGTAGACTTATGTGAAGTACTACTAAAGAACTTATTTGAGAACCTAAACACAATAAGGAAGCTGAAGAAGAACAACTCGGCAAACACACTAAAATTTGGTTCACTACTTGTCTGTATGTTTTTCTATTTTGAGAAGTTCTTTCCCTCAGTCAGTAAAGTAGTATGGGAGCTACACCGACCTATCACCCATCAGATCAATGATTACATCAAAAAGTTAGGAGATAACTTTAATGATATCATGGATGATTATTTTAGCAAATTCCAAGAGAAAATGCACAACAAATATAGGATTCCACCATAGCTGGTTGAAAAATACAAGGACAATATATGTTTTGAAGTCAACACTGATTATTGCTATGCAAATGCTATTGAACGAAGGGTTCAATCATTGCAACCAATGGGTTATGAAATTGATTATGATATCACACAGCAACAAATTCATTTCTATCTATCATTGCCAAGGTATGCAACTGAACTAAGGTATGGAACCTATGAAGAGGTGAAGGAGAAACTAAAAATGAGTATTGTAGTTCCTAAGGCTACAAGAAAAGCTACAAAGATGATAAAAGCTTTATCTGAGAAATTCAGAGAAGAATCCTCATCTACACCTGTCAAAGGCAATCTTGCCATTACCAAGGAAGAATCAAAAGCATAGGAGGCTGCAATAACATTGAGCACATAGTTGCCAAAGGGAAAAGTTCTAAAAAGAAAGAAACAAGACATCACAAAAGCCCTGCCAACTCCACCAACAAAGAGACCCAACACCAGAGCATCAGCTGCATCACCGAGAAAGAAACAAAAGACTATTGTCATTCCTAAGGTAACAAAGACTTACAAGAAATCTACTCAGAGACTCATTTTGGCAAAAGAGTCGAGTGATATAGAGTCTAATGATGCAAACAAATTTCAGATTGTGAAGAGAAAAAAGGTAAACATTCACAGTGTTGAAAACTTTTGTGCCAATCTTAAAGAATATGGAGGATTTGTAGGATTTAGATATGTTAAGTATGAGTCTAGGAATAATGATGAGAAATGACAGATTGAAGAAGCTTTCATATGTACACTTCTAAAGTTTCGGTTAGCACCATTAGAACTAGCAAAGTCACTTCCAAGTGAACTCTACTCACATATTGATAACAGGTGGAAATATGCAGTGGATTCGGAAAGACAAATAAGAGAAAGAAGTATTGTCCATTTATTTCCTGACATGTCCATAGTTGAAATCAAGGAGTATTTGTCCACATACAATTCAAAATTTCGTGTGAAACAGAGAGCCTTAAAATTGATGAATGGGCTATATATTGATGTGGAGAATGAGACTAAGGCCAAGTGGCAAGAGATCTTCAAACAAAAGGATGTCGGTGAACAATCTCAAATTGAAATTGTTGATGTCATCGAGCAAGATCCAGATGTCACCAAGCAAGGTCCAGACCCGGTTGACACAATACAAATTGATGAAGATGTAATGGAAGAAGCCGCACCGGAGTAGGAAATGATTGAAGGCACCACTTATGCAAAATTTGTGTCTAGTGAATCGGTCTTAGAACAAGTTCAGCCTTATCTACCAGTGAAGCCACCAGTCCCAACCAAAGCTCCCAAGGACATCGAACAAGTTACCAAAGGTAACAAATTTGAAGCTGCAGTAGACACAACCAATGATCAAACATCTCAAGCACAACAAATATTACAGCTGAGACCCCTAGCACTGAGCCATCCAAAGACACTGCAACTACTATAGGAATAGTCCAAAGTGTTGCATCTACCAAGCAACCTACTGAGGGACAGCAAGCCTCATAAGCACTTGTCTTAGTGCCACAAACCAAAGGAAAAGAGAAGAAGGTGAGAAAGTATGGTTTTAAATTTGACCTATCTAAATCGATCATGTTGCCCAATGTCAACATTTCCAAATTAAAAGGGCAAGCACTCACTAAATTCGGTGAACTATGCAAAGCAAAGGCCGAACAGGAGAAGCAACTGGCCATACAGAAAAAGAACAAGGTACTTCAAAAGGTTAGGACACTACTCACAGAAATGTTACCATCAGCAACAGTGTCAACCGATGCAGCCATCCATATTCAGTTGGATGAACTCCTTAATCAGATTGAAACATTTGGAGTTGATGCATTTGAGTACCTAAGCGAGCTCAAGGCTAAAGAGCTCACAGCAAAAATGATAGAGGAAGTCCAAAAATCAATTGCTATTGGCAAGGTAAAACTTGTCAAATTCATTGCTGAGTTGTCCCCTCAACTCAAGCACATTCTTTATTTATTCCATAAATTGTGTACATTTTCTTTATTTATTAAAGACATCAAAAATAAAACTGATGCAATTGAGAAAGAGATCACCGATCTCTGATCCAAGTTGACCATTGAGCCTAATTCAGTTCAGAATTTTTAGAAAAAGCTACAACAACTCATGGCTCAATAGTTAGAACTGAGGAATGAAGAGCATAAAATTAGGATGGATATAATGACCCTTCAAACATTATTCCTTCCTCATCTCTCATCAGTACAGAAGTAGCTCAACCGAGCTACAAGCTTATCAACTACACAAGAGGGAAGCACTCTTGATGGCTTGATATCACTCTTATCTGATATTCAAGCACAAAACTGATTAATGGAAAGTCTCAAGGACTCACTCTCAGTCACCCTCACTGACGCTCGGACCAAGTATAAGACTATTTTTGATCAGTTGCCGCCTCTGGATGCAAATTAAGTTTTTAATGTTTGTCAAAAAGGGGGAGTAATATTATGTTACTACATAGAGGAAAGCCCAACAAAGGGGGAGTAATTCTACACTTGGAGAGTAGTACAGTTTTGATAACACAATTTTGAGTATTGTATACAAGGGGAGTATACCGAGCAGAATATATAGAGCATTCAGATCACACAAGTATAGAATAGAACTGAACATGCAAAATTTAGAGTTATGCACAGGATAATGATAAGGGGAGTATATCTGCATATACTATTAACTATTGTACATATTGTCAAGTATATATTTTTTTTAGTTATCACTTTGTAAGTAGTTTTTGTCAAACATCTCAACTAATGTCAAAAGGGGAGATTGTTACTACTTAGCAAATTGCCATTAGTTTCATATCCAAAGTCATACTATATTCTAGTTAGCTAGTATTACTGAATCATGCAATCGGTACACACAGAGAAGTCGGTATGAACAGTCTAGTTGGTTACTGAAGAAAGAAGTCACAGAACACAGTATTCACCGAGCTGTTTATCGAGTAAAGTTTCATGGCTACCGAGTGGTAAATTTAACTCACCAAGTGAAATGTTTTAATATATACATTGAACCTGGACATGCACATGAAAACGTGTTACAAGATCGAGGCACATCTAACCGTTTTTGCATTGGAAATTGCACTATGAGATTGTGTATGATTACAAGGCCAATCTAACCTATGAGATATTTTGTTTAGTTATTCATTCGAAGAATCTTTTTGTAAGATCAAAGTAATGAATCAGATCACCACTGTAATAGATCCTTATATACAACATGATACTAGGGTTAGAAAGATAAGATGATATGATATGATATGAGATGCAATGAGATAGCAGTGTGTATGCATGAAGGAAGACTGTTACAGAGACATAGAGAGGTCACCGAGAAGGTTATCAGTGAACAGTCAAAGAATAGAGTAAACAGAAGGGTTTATCGAGTTTCATTATGGGTTATCGAGGTATGCTACAAGCGAGGTAATCTTATTCAAAGCACATAGAATCTGCTTTAGCATTTCAGATGTAAAGTTGTAGATATTTGTAATGATTATATTGTAATATTTTGAAGTTGTAAGAGAAACCTTTAACAGGGTAAAAGACTCTAACCAAGTCTATAAATTGTAAATCCTTTAACTAGGTGCTACACTTATATAGTGTTGTAAAAATCCTTTAGTAAGGTAGATCTAATTGATCTTAATACTCCTAACAGGGTAAGCTATCAGAAAGAGCTAAATGTAGCTCTAACCGAGCATTCTTTATTATTGCAGTAGTGAAGTTGTGGGTGCCATCCCCACCGCAGTTTTTCTCTCTAACCAAGAGTTTTTGCGTGACCAAAATATATATGTTATGGAGTGAATCATGTATGATTGTTATCTATTCATTATAGTTTTATTTTATGTTACTGCACTATTCTGTTTATGCATAACAGTAAGGTTATTATCAAGGAAAAGTTTTGAAGTTTTGATTCACCCCTCCCCTCTCAGTACATTAGCTTTCTATATTGGGCATAACACCTAGATGATCATTTAGATAAAGTAGTGCAAATACACCATGAGAAGGAAGTATGGAAGCAAAGAATGACACACGTGGGGCTACCACATAGCGCAATCATTCAACACTTTGTCATTGCTTTCTAGAATTGGAAGAAGAAAGCAGTTATTAAAACTGCTTAGGAATGTTCTATGTTATGATGTCTCTTTTCAATTGTTAGTTGTGAAAACAGATTTATTTTTCTATTTAAATAGTGGTTTCTCTAGATTCACGGGGCATAAATTGTTTGTTTTCCGTGTTTCCCATATGAACTGTTAGCCAGGTTGTGGCTATAAAAAACTGATTTACTTGATTTTGATAAGGTCCGAAATTTTTTGGTGGTGATAGCTTATAAAAAATGTTTTCTTTTGAATGGGTTGAATTTTCAAGGAAGACATTTTATCAATGAATGAAATGATACTTATTCTGCAGCTTTCAAATATGTGTGTTTGAATGTGAACAAAAATTCTCTGTTGGGATATATTTGTTTGTGCAGTATCTGTTGCTTCTTTGGTTATTCCACTTTCATAAGTTTATGAATGAATTTAATAAGTAGGTATTTTTTTAATTTTACATGGATGTTCTGATCCCCCTTGTCCCATGAGACATGAGTGAGACTCGATCAGATCCATGTTAAGAGGAAATTTCTTGAGAATTGAACCTATTTTGGTAGTAAGGTTGTGAGTTTACATACATAATATTTATCTTCATAGCATTCATGTGGTTTTGACTTATGAATGTGAATGCCTTTACTCGCTTTCTGGATAAAAGTGTAGTTAGAGTTTGTGTATTTCTTTTTTTTAAAAATTTCATTGAATATCATACGGGAAGCTGGACCCTTATGCAGAGGGTAAATTCATAAATTTACGCAACTGTTGGCTTAATTTGTCTTTCAACAAATAAGGGTAACACGAGTCAGTCATCATAAAATTAAGACATGACAAATCTGTTAACCAACAGATTTTTGGTGACTCTACTGGGGAGTCAGATAATATGACTAGAGGCAGATTGCTTGAACTAAAAAATGCATTATAAACAAGATGGAAGCAAAAAGATATACAAGATCTCAGAGGCATGAAGGGGTGATTGATTCTATTTTTTCAGGAACTCCGAGATTCCAACTTCTTAATCTCTTTTACATCTAGAAGAAGAGTAAGGATCAGACCTCCAAATTCCTCTTCTGTATCCCTTGTGTCTCCTACCTATGAAGCCCTAACTCTACACCTTTGAATATCATTTTATCTATGGCTGCAATAATCTATGGGGTCTTGTTGTAGGACCACTAGCACTTGGTGCAAATCTTAACCCTTTGCTCGAAAGAGAAAGAGATCATTTGCCTAAATTCAATGGTGATAGAAAGGTCTCAATAGGTGAGCATTTGAATGCATTTAATATTTCTTGTGGGGTTCTAGCTGTTCAATATGAATATGTAGCTATAAGATTGTTTGTACAAACATTGACTGAGGTGGTAGCAGATTGGCTCTATCATTTACCAAATGGTGTAATTATGAATTGGCATGATCTTAAAACTAGGTTCCAAGCTACTTTGAATTAGCCAAAAATGAACATTCTCTTCTAGATCAATTAGCTCAGTTAAAGAAATTAATCCCTGAGTCTATGAGAGATTTTTTGGCTAAGTTTGAGAAAATTGTTCATAAGATTCCAACAAACAAAAGGGGTTTTGATGATAATCTGAAATGCTTTTTCATCAACACTATGCCCTCTAAAAATAGTTTCATGATATGTAGGAAAAGAATAGCAACCCTAGCTGATGTAAAAAAATTGGTAGTAGAATTAGAGGATGATCTCATCACTATAGGAAAGTGGAAGAGGGAAGTCCAAACTTCCACATCACATGCATCAACTTCATTTGATCTTGTGATTCAACGGTTAATGAATGACATGATAACCTCAAAGAGACAATCACCCAGAACTAATACTTCTTATCCATAGCCTTACCAAGATATTTCAAGGAAGGTTCCTAATCAGTCCTCTGGGGCTGGGAGTAGAGTTTTACAATTACCTCCTACGCAACAAAGACTAAAAATTGAGGAACCCCCATCTTAAGCCAACATGTGTATCTTTCATCTTACTGATGATCATGATGAGAATTCTTTCTCAAAAATGGTACGTTATGTATAATTGGCAAGTTCAAAGGAGATACTATTGGAGTGAAGTGAAGAAGAATCTCCTAGGTAGCCTGGCAACTCTAAAATCCACTTCCTAGAGTACAAGTCAGATTTAGAAAGAGGAGGTGATATTTTTGTTACCTTCAAGGATCCTTCCTATGCTATGCTGACTAGAAGTCAATGGAATGTCAAACCTCAAGGTGCTCCTTCATCTTCTATTGTGAATCCCAAAGGTAAGAAGATCATTTCTCAGTTTCATAATAATGATTTCAGACCTCAAGAACCTTAGTTATTAAAATCTATAGAGACTGAGGGTGTGTTCGATATTTGTTGAATTTTGTAAATCCTCTCAAATTCAAATTACACCAGCAAAATATCTTAAATCGAATCCTAAAGAACATGATAGGTTGGTTAAGTTTGTGAAAGGAAATAGTGCATATTTACAAGCTAATATGATACAGTAATCAACTAACGCTACATTTTCCTCCCAAGGAGATTTGTCAACTCATTCTGCTTTCCATGAAGCTTCCCCTGAAATAGTTGCCCATCAAGCTGATGATATGTTGTCTATCCTTGAATCAAAACCTGATCATTTTTATATATCCTTGTTCATAAATGATCATAAACTGAATAATTGTATTCTAGACTCTGGTGCCTCAAATAACATCATGCCATATGTTGTAGCCAAGCAATGAGAACTTTAGTGGCTAATATTCGCCAATTGGCTATTTTTTTTTAATTTGGGAGTCAAATTTGGCTAATAATTTCAACTTTTAAGGTGACCCAAATCGCCACATTTTTACAAATTTTTATTTTAATGTTATTTAAATCATCAGAGAATTTATTTAACTAATTTTTTAACTTAAAGATTCACCACAATATTTGATACATGATTGGATCAAATTTGTCAACATTTTATAATTTATTATAGAAATCCAAATTAATTCACTAATAAGATATCATAATTATTAGTTACTTTAGGGTTATATCAACAATCTTTTGTTTACACCATTGATTTAAAATATAATCTAATGACCTTCATTGTATTCCACGAGGTAAAATATACCTACAAGTTGTAATGCTTGTAGGGTTTGAAATTGCTTTTGAATTGTTGACTTGAATGAAAACCAATGGTCTAAAAGAAATTTTTGGCCCCATAAGTATTACAAATTGTTTGTAAATTTTATCTCACAAAATAGAAAGAGGGCTATTAGATTATTTTAAGTTAATAGTAGAAACCAAATAAAGTATAGTCTAACCCTTAAAATCATTAATGATTTCAACCTTCATGCCTTTACTTTTTAATAAAAGATTATTTTTAAATGAAAAGAAATGCAATAGTAATTAATGCATACAATAATTATTTTCCAAGGTTCACCAATATTTTCTACCAAAAAAAATTGATATAAACAAATTCACCAATAATTTTTTATTTTTTTATAAAAAGGAAAGATTCGCCAATAAACATTATTATTATTTTTAAACAAACTTAAATATTCGCCAAGATTTTATACAATTTTTTGAGGGGGGCGTTTCTTAAAGTTATCACTGTAGCCAAGGCCTTGGGATTATTCTTTACAAAAACCTTTGGTAGGCATTACTCTATGGACTCCAAACAAATACCCTTGTTAGGATAGATCAAAGATGCTCAAGTGGTCCTTGCCGCTCATCCTGATAAAAGAGTTAAGTTAACTATTTTGATAGCTGATATTTTTGCAAGTTACAACATGTTATTACATCATACATTTTGTAGAGACCTAGGGGGTGAGATTAAGATGGACTAGTCTTAAGCCACCATTCCCATAGGGAAACAACATGTCATTTTACAACTAGAGCCCAAATCTAAGTTCACTATTTTTCCTTTTGATGATCCAAAAGCACATATATTGTATCATGAATGTGAATTTGAGAATTATATGATTTTATCTTATAATGAAGTTGTAGGAAATTTGTCTCAACCTAAGGCACTAGAGGATTTATTGATAATGGAATTTGATGGAAGTTGTTCAGCATCAGGTTCTGGAGGCGGGGTAGTTCTTATTCCTTCCTCTGGCAAACATATTCCTTTCTCTTTCAAGTTGTAATTTAAAAATACAAACAATACTAGATACCAATAACACTGAGAAGGGGGGGGGTGAATCAATGTTATATCGGAATAGAAGATTTTAATCTTAACAAAACATTCATACACCAACCGATATACTAGTATAAGCAAAATTGAAATAAGTAATGTAGCTAATAAGCCAAACACATAAATGAGAAACATAACAAACAAATTTATATGTGGAAAATGTTGCCCAACACATTCCATTACACATCTATTTTCAAGCACATGGTGGTGTCTACAGGTTCAATTATGATGTAATAGTGGGTTGGATAAATGATCAACCTTGATGTACTTGAATGCCTATTTGTATGGTCAATAATCTCTTAGGTGAGCATATAAACCTAGAGGTCTATTAGGCCATGAAGGCTTGGGATTTGGATTTTCAATGTTAGTATGTCTAGGATGTTGTCTTAGGTGTTTGGAGTAAATAATGACCTTGGATGTGTTTCCACAAGGTCTAGGTGGTTAATAACCGGTGTTGTCCTAAATTGCAAAATGTTGCATTTGTTGTCAAGCAACTTTTCAAAGTTGCTGGTAGGATGCCAACTACTTCTCCAATGGTCCTAACTATTTAAAAGTTGGTTATGGACATTGGAAAAAGGTTTATATATGTTTGGACAACTGTAGGAAGAAGGGAGAGTTGAAAGTTTTGTAAAGTTTGTTGGAGACAGTGAATAGAACAAGTTTGATTTTGCCATACAGTGATTTTTTTTGTACAATCCGTACAGAGCATGAGAACTATTGACGAATTTTTTATCTGGTTAGAAAGAACCTAGAAACACCTTTCTAATGTATTTGGTCTAACCTTGTGAAGTAAAATTTAGTGGAACATTATAAGCATTTATCTTCTGCAAGTTTGAAACCCTCCATTTTCAAGGGTTATAATGCAAATAAGACCCTAACTAGCAATCTACTCATTGGGATCCAATGGCCATGGGTAGAATGCTAGTTAGGGACACATGTTTTGACATTAAAGAGGGGCAAGGTCAGAGTAGTTGGTTGGTACATTACCACCAAGCCCTTGTGTAAAGCGATTGAGGGTTTAGATTAGATTAGATGAGTTTCATTGAGCATACAATGAACAATGATGAGATGATGAGTTGAATTGCTAGAATTAGAGTATTTGAACATAGGAGAAACTTCCTGAAGAACTGGAACCTTCCTGTGATCCCATTCTCATATACCTCTTTTGTGAGACCGATCTAACCTGATCAATTAGGCCTATAACCCAAGTAGGTGTTAAAGAGTGCAATAATATGGTGGAAATCCAATCTTTTTGAATCTGATAGTGATCCCAAAAGGGTGTCTGAAACCTAAATTTGTTTAAGGCATTGTTTGGTGTTATCTGGAGAAAAGTTCCAAAAGATAGTGAAATAGGGCTACTAACTGGTAGACTTGTGCCAATAAACCTATGAAACATGTGTCAGTAAACCTGTGAAACCTGTGCCGGTAACCCTTTGAAACCTGTGCCGGTAGACCTATACCGGTAGGCTTGTCTAGTCCTCAAAAGCCAATATTTGTCTTGTGCTTCAAAATAGAATTGTGGAAGATCTTGATAGGTCTTAGGAAGTGGGTAGAAGTGTTGTGCCATCCTCAGTTAGTGGTAAGAGTTTGATTTCACAGTTGAGGTGTGAAACATAGCCATGAATGAAGACTCAAGGTAAAGAAGACCAAGGTGTGTACATGGGTTTATCACCCTATTGTTGCCGACCTCTACATCAGGTGGTGTCAGAGCTTTAGAAGAGCCTTGGAGATGTATAAAGCAATGGAAGGTGCAATAGAGAATAGTGAGGAGATTCCCACTAGACCCATGAAAAACATGGAGTTAGCCAAGATAGTGAGGGAGCAGGCAGATAAGAATAAAAGCATGGAGGAGGATATAGAAAGGTTGAAGAAAGACCAGGTAGGCAAGGGAGTTGCATCAGCATGGAGAAGGAGAAGAGGAAGAAGATAGACTATTGATGCCAGCACATCAAAGGAAATTTGTTGAAGCCCTCAATGGGGTAGGAAGAAGAGATAATAGAGCAGAACTACCTACATTCTCTGGAAAGATGAATCCAGAAGAGTGTATGGATTGGATAGAAACAATGAACAATTATTTTGAATATGAAGAGGTACCTAAAAACAAAAGGGTGAAGGTGGCTAAATCCAAAATGAAAGGTCCAGCTCTTAGTTGGTCGAACTTTCTACAAAATGAAAGAGATGAAGAAGGAAAGAGACCTATAATTTCATGGAAGAAGATGGAGATAGAGATCAAAAAGCAGTTTGTACCTGTGGACTATGAGATAATCTTACACAAGAGATAACAAAATCTAAGGCAAAGAGATTTGGATGTCAATACTTACACTGAGGAGTTCCACATGATGACCCTTAAAGAAAAGATGTCAGAGAGTGAAACACAAAAGCTAGCAAGGTACATGAATGGTCTTAAGTTCAATATTCAAGATGAACTGAGTTTGTTTAACCCAAAATCAATGCACAAGTGTTTTCAGATGGAACTTAGGATTGAGGAGAAGCAAAAAAGGAGAGGAGAACACAATAATAGAGAAAAGGGTACAAGTTTCAGAGGCAAAGGTAGATTCAATGGAAGAGGATCATCTCTTAAACCTCAAGAAGAGTCTAGCCATTAGGAACAAGAGGGAGAATCAGGGAACATAGGTAGCTTTAGAGGAAGGAGGAGAAATAGTAGAGGAAGATTTGGTGGAAGAGGACCTAGTGTCTTTGCTGGTAGGTGTTTTTCATGCAACCAAGTTGGGCATCAGTCATTCAGATCTCTTAAGAAACTAAGCAATGGTAGCCAAGGAGGTGATAGGAGGGCACATATAATACAAGAAGAAGATTATCAAAGCATGACCTCCTACCACACATACACTAAAAATTCTGTAGATCCAAAGCAAGGAGAACTCTTGATGATCAATAGGAGCCTCTTGAAGGTGCCAACTGTCAAAGAACCACCTTAGAGGATGTCTCTTTTTTAGAACCACCTGCAAGGTACAAGGTAAAGTTTGTAAGGTCATTGTTGATTCTAAATCCACAGATAACATAGCTTCTATTGAAATGGTTACTAAAATTAACTTGCAAAGAATACCTCATTCCCATCCTTATAAAGTGTCTTGGTTGAGCAAAGGTCAACAAGCCTTGATTAGTGAGAAAGTTTGGGTAGAATTTTCAATAGGTGAATACAAAGATAGGGTGTTGTGTGATGTAGTAGAAATGGATGCTTGTGATTTATTACTTGATAGGCCTTGGCAATATGATGTAGATGTTAGACATGAGGGAAGGAAGAACATTTACACCATCACCAAGAATGGGGTGAATTTCACTATGACACCTCTTCCGGATGACAGTAAGGATAAGCACATTGTGACTAGTGTCATGCTAGTAGATGAGAAAGAGTTCATGAAAGGTTTGAAGGAGAAGGGTACTCCTTGCTTTTCCATAGTTTTCAAGCCTAGGGATGAACCTAAGAACCAAGAGACAAAAAGGAAGGTAGGTCCTAAAGAAGTTCAAGATCTGCTAGATAAGTACAAGGGAATAGTTGCAGACAGTACCATAGATACCTTACCTCCTCGAAGAGAAATAAGTCATTGCATAGACCTTATACCAAGTGCTACCGTACCTAACAAGGTAGCCTATAAACTGACCCCTGAACAAAATGCAGAAGTTGCAAGACAGATCCAAGAGTTACTTGAGAAAGGGTTCATTAGAAAGAGTATAAGCCCATGTGCAGTCTCGATAATGCTAGCTCCTAAGAAAGAAGGGACATGGAGGCTATGTACAGACTCTAGGGCTATTAACTCATGAATACTAAGAGGGGGGGGTGAATTAGTATGCCAAAAATCTCTGTACTTAAACACTTTACAAGTCTAGCAGTCAACCGACAAAACAATTTAGCAAACAAACTGGATAGCACACATGCAAACCAAATAGCAAATAATGCATTCACCCACAGAAGCACAAACACCATAACACAAGATATTTTGACATGGAAACCCAAATGGGAAAAGCCAAGGTGAGATGAAACTCACAAGTAACTATCTGCGTAATAGGAACTAGACCGATTAAGGTCATACAATGTTCTTTACCAAAACAGATCCTGTTCGGAATCTCAATCTCTATTAGGAGATAAGTTCAATTAAAGAATACCTTGCTAGAGGATTTTAGATCCACATATGTGAACCACCTTGTTAGAGGATTTACAAAAGGATTTTTGGGCCTACCCGGTTAAGGGCTTCAAACTTGTCGAAGATGTGAGTAATCAACAAGTGAGTGATCTAGCAAATAGCATAGATTGCTTGGTCAGATCCTTGATAGCTCATTCCTAATGCATTCTAGCATTAATTCAGTCTTCAACACATTCACACTCTACTTTCTCTCACAAACCTGAACTTCTCTTCTATGTTTTCACTTACAAAAAAAATTCATCAACCACCTTAAACCCTAGCAACAACCTAAAACCCTAGACATGATGTCCTTATAAAGGAATCTGATTTCATGTCGGTCCAATAGGATTACAATACAATTTCCTAGGTTCAATGCATCAAGACATATCTGGTAACATGATACAAAAAGCACCATTAAAGTGTTGGCACTGCCAAACAATCGGTGGATGGTAACTCATCACAAAATGTTGGTTGGTAACCCATCACAAAGTATTACCAGTTCATACGGAATACCGGTTGCTGGTTTCACAAAATGAAGACTGGGAAGTATGAGTTGTGTCACTTTGTTCCTTTGTACTGCTTGAGATCCTCAAGCTGCTTGGGGTCTTCATACAGATTTAGATCGATAAACACTTTCTGCAAAACACCGATAGTCTAAAGACTATAATACATCATATCGGTTGGAACAAATACTGGTTGAGCTTTAACTCATACATACAAAATGTGATCTCATAGCAAGTGTGTGTCCATCAATGACAATCACAACATAATCATCAAAAATGCCAATAATCTCCCCCTTTGGCATTGATGGCAACACTTAGGAAAATTTTGACATCTAAGTGTTTTACAACAAAAATATGCCATAATCAAAATTACTCCCCCTAAGCAGATACACTATCCCTTTTGCAAAAAAAGCAATGTATACTACTCCTTAACAGAAATAACATGAAAGTATACATCAAAACATCAAAATTTATATACTTCTCCCACTTTGCCAACAATGACAAATATATTGTAGACTAATCCTTGTTGCATTAGTATTAAAATAATAAGTGTTTATGACAATAAAGAGTAAAATTTGTCAAAAACTAATTTAAAGTCCTGCAAAAATTGCTTCATGGATAAGGACCATGACTTAAGTAGGGATGTACCCACTTCTTTCTCTGTCTACATCTGGGAGAGCTATTCTTCCATGGCATCTATCATGCTCATTTCTTGAGTGACCATTAGGGCATCAAGATTTAGATAGCATTTTTGGAGAATTTGCAGTCTTGGCAATAGGACTAGTTGAAGTTCTTGCAAATTTTGCATCCGGTTGCTTATCTCTACCTCTAGTCTTGCAGACTACAGTTGAAGCTAGTGAATGGTTTGTCCATAGGTGGAGAAGGAGTCATAGGGCATCTTGAAGGTGCTAATAAATGACTGCATATCAGTTTGCAGTTTGTCCTTCTGAGTGAGCACATCATCACAGAATAAATTAGGCTAACAAATCTTGCTGAGTAGAAGATTGCCCTCATTCATTGCATCTCAAATGTTCTTCTATGCCTTCTGGAGATCAGACCAGAGCTCTATTAATTTTCTCACCAAGGTAGTGTCCAAAGCCTTTTGGTGTGCCTTCTTAGCATTATCTTATGCAACCTCTTCTAGGATTTGTACCTGGTCTTCTACAACTGTGCATAGGAGCTTCAATTGTGCAAGTGAGGAGTCGGTACTGGGAAGGTTCATACTAGGTATCAAATTGGTAAGTGTTTCCACCACAGTTTGGATAACATCTTCCTCCTTTTTCCTCCTTAGAGCATCCAATCACTCTCGAACAAGGTTAATGTTCTACAACATCTCCTATTCATTTGTAGACTAGAGGTCAATAGGACTGGTAATTGCAGCCGGTTTAGCCTAACTACCGGTTGCCATTGAAGTCTCCACCTATGTGCTCTTTTCTGCTGCTTCCTTATCCTTCTAGTCTTCTTGAGCCTTCCTCTGCTCCTCTTCTTCTTTCTTTCTTTTCTCTTCTTCTCCTCTTATTTTCTTTTATCCTCTTCCTCTTTCTTCTTTTTCTCCTCTTTACTCTTATCCGCTTCCTCTTTCCTCTTTTTCTCTTCTTTTCTCTTATCCTCTTCATCTGTCTGTTTCTTCTTTTCAGCTTCCTATTGCTTCTTTTCTTCTTCTACCTTCTTTTCATGTCCCGTTCCTTCTGATGGTGTATCTTGAGCAACATTTTCACCATCTAAGGCATCAACATCAATGGGGTTCATTGGTTCTGTGACCGATTCTTCTTCACTATTATACACCTCATCTAGTTTGCCAGTTTCTGGTTCTTGCTCAACTTTTCTATTGGCTTCAGCCACTTGATGCATCTTAAGAGCTTCTTGAGCATGAGTATGTGTATCTTTGATCACTTCATTAACCTTTCCTTCCAGTAACAGGAGTCTTCTTCATCTCATGAAGAAGAGGCCTTTGTATTTATTCATAACTTTGAAAAGTTCTGAATTTGATACATCAGGAAAATGTTGAGCGAATATTTCCTCCCTCATTTCCTATTCCTTTTATATGGCATTGCGCCATTTATTGTCTAAAGAATTATACAAATAATCCAGTGTCTTAGATCTAATTTTTGAAGGCGATCGGTCATTAACACATAAATACTTAATGATTTCCTAATCAACTTCTTCCTTTTCTTCATCATTGAAATCATCAAAACAATCAATTAAATCATTCAACACTTTTCTCCTAATATTCTTTATAGTTCTTTGACAATGTGTCAAAGGTTTATAAGAAGAAATATCAATATTTACTGGTGCAGATGATGTCAGTTCATTCTTTGTCTTTTTCTTTGTTTGTCTAGTCTTCTTCTTAGGTGGTTCTTCTAACACAGTTTCTTCTGAGTCAGGTGTATTACTTTTTGTCTTTCGCTTCCTCTCAAAGACTTTTGCAGGTTCCACTTCCAGTTTCTTCTTAATTGGTGACCACTTGGTCACTTTGGGACTGACTACAGTAACTAGTGCCAATGCTGAAGGCACTGCCTTTCCTTTCTTTTTTGAGGGTTCTTCAACCGGTGAAACCCTTTCCAGATAGGTGTTGGTTCTCTTTGCCTTAGGATCAAGGGGTCAGGCAATTAGGGTAGAAGCATACCCATCCAGCATATCATTCATTACTTCATAGCCCATAGGCTCCACTTCTTCCTACCTAGGCTCAACGGCGTCCATTATGCATTCATCCACTTTGATGGTGAAGCAGATGTCTTCCTCATACTTTTTGACTATGTCACCAAATATTCTTATCCTTTGGCTCATCTTGCATCTGAACTCATCAAAGTATTTGTTCAGTGCTTCCAGATAGCCAGTTCCAACTGCTTGTAGGCTCTCCTTGATTTGTTTTGTCATCAGTTGGTCGGTAGACCACTGAATGTCACCTACTCCTAGAAAGTAGCCTTGTAAGTAAAAGAACAAACCAACCAGTAGTTGTTCAAACTTAAATCTCAGTGCATTGTCTTGTTTGATCGACTTAAGATTCAACATAAGTTGTCTTTGCATACAAGTGCACAGATCAAATGATGCATCTTCCTTGATCATCCTGTGAGTGGCATTTATTGCTGCAGCAGAGACAAAATTAATTCTGCTAGCAGAGAACATTTGGTAACCTATCACCATGTAGGCATACTTGACCAGATCATCCTTGACTGAGTTGATGTTCATTCCACATGAGTCACTCACTGAACCAGTGAGCTTGGACATTTCAGTCTTGCTAACCTTCCTTAGGGCTAGCACTTCCCCTGTGTTGCAAAAATCTGTGATGGCATGAATCACTTTCGATGTGATATCATGCATCCGCTCGAGGTACATCTTGTCACCGTGTACCCTTCTTAGAATAATGCGAATGTGATCATCTAAAAATTCTTCAAGAAAGTAAACTACATTTTGAAGTTTCTTCTTTTCTAGAATGCTAAATTCTGGTTTAATCTTCTTATCCTTTCCACAAAATAGGCTTAGCTGGGAATGGATTACAAGAGACCCTAGGTCTTTGATTTTGTAGTCTATGTAATCAGAAATCCCTTCTTCTACTATAACACCAGCCGATACTTGAGACAGGGCATTGTATTTCAACTTTCACTTAATGAAGTTCATAGAATCAACAGTTGCACTAGAGCTATCATGAGATGCGGAAGCCATGATAAATGAAGAATTATGAAAAATACCTTCGCAATTTGAAATTCGCTTGACACTCCTTTGATTGCAAAGATACCACTTTACATTTTACCCTCCTCCAACAGATGTTTGCTTCAGATTCTTCTTTGGGAATTTGATAAATTCTTTGATTCGCAGTGTAAATCTCTTTCCTTCGCTCTGCACTTGAAAAATTTCTTCACTCAAAAAATGATAAGTGAGAAATGATTTCAAAATTCCTTTTAAATAGGTTCTCCACCTACCATAATAAATTCTCCAATATTAGGGCATAAACCCTAATTTGCCTTTTACCATTTTTGGTCTTTTGTCAACTGACAAGTATTAGATATAAGTTAACGTCTTTTACCAGTTCTAACTGGGGTTTCGAAGTATTTCTCCATTTGCTCCCCCTTAGCTTTTCTGATGCTTAGTTTGTCAGTTCTGTGATTTCCACACTGGGTGCAAAAACTAGTTCTTCTTGCAACACTCCTGGTTTCTTTTTCTAGGTTTTGTTCATATCCGCTTGAATAGTTTCAATATCAATCTTTCCTTTCAGAGTGATCGGTATGTCATCCAATATGTTCTTTCTTGTTCTGCAGAATCAGGCAATGTGACCCAATTTGTTGCAATGATAGTAGACCATTCTAGGTGCTCTCCAAGGTCCATTATTCATGTTAGTGTTCTTCCTCCTGCATGTTGCAATAGTCTGACCATGACCATGGCAAATCAAATAGTTTTCTCTCCATCTAGTTGCCACTTGATAGCCACCACTTCCTAATTGATTATTAAAGGTATTAAACCGGTTGTAATTCCGGTTCACAAAAGGTTTTAGACCAACTCCTTGAGTCCTCTGAGGATATCTTCCAGTGTTGTTCATAACAGACCTGCATTCAGATGCTCTATGCCCAAACTTGTTGCATGCATAACAATTACCATTGAACTTATTGGATCTAGGTACATTGTTTATAAAGTAAGGAAAATTATTGTAGGCTTTTCTCCTACACACATTAGCAGTATGTCCTTCTTTAAGATAGTTAAAGCAAATTGGTTTGAACTTTTGTTTACCTTTACCTTTGAATGTTGGTTGCTTCTTCGATGCTTTAGCATTTGCACTAGATGTCTCACCTTCCTCATGACTGGAGTAACCAAGTCCATCAGTATTCTTGACAAGTTTGGCCGATTCAAGCTTTTGCTCTAGCTTAACAATACTCTTGTTGAACTTAGCAAGTATTTCCTTTGACTCAGAGAGTTCTTTGGAAATATTAGCATTTGTTTCCATCAAGTTTACATTCTCAGAGATGGCCATGTTTAGTTCTCCTTGCATGTCTTCCTTTTCCACTTTTCTCGCATGGAGTTGAGTAGTTAGGGCACTGATTTCTTGCTTTAGCTTGGAGATTTCATGATCTTTGTCTTTTACCAGATCTTCAGCTTCCTTCAGTTCTCAAGCTCTTGGCACATTCGTATAGTCAGTCCTTCCAACTCCTTTCTTAGGTTGGAATTGGATTCATTTAGATAGGTCCATCAGTTTTTCAGCACGTTCTCTCCTTTTTGCTTGAGAGGCCTTATATTTGACCATAAGATCATCATAGGCTTGCTCAAACTGAGTGAGCCGATGAGTAAGTTCCATCATAGTGTATTCCCCCATATCTCTTTCCAAGTGGTTAGACTTATAGAAAGGTTGGCTCTAATACCAATTGATGAATACTAAGAGGGGGTGAATTAGTATGCCAAAAATCTCTGTACTTAAACACTTTACTAGTCTAGTAGTAAACCGGCAAAATAGTTTAGCAAACAAACTGGTTAGCACACATGTAAAACAAAGAGAAAATAATGCATTCACCCATAGAAGAACAAGCACCATAACACAAGATATTTTGACGTGGAAACCCAAATGGGAAAAACCATAGTGAGATGAAACTCACAAGTAACTATCTGCAGAATAAGAACCAAACTGGTTAAGGTCAGACTGGTTAAGGTCATACAATGTTCTTTACCAGAATAGATCTTGTTAGGAATCTCAATCTCTGTTAGGAGATAAGTCTGATTAAAGAATACCTTTCTAGAGAATTTTAGATCCACAGATGTGAACCACCTTGTTAGAGGATTTACGAAAGGCTTTTTGGGCCTACCCGGTTAAGGGCTTCAGACTTGTCAAAGATGTGAGTAATCAACAAGTGAGTGATCTAGCAAATAGCATAGATTGCTTGGTTAGATCCTTTATAGCTCATTCCTAATGCATTCCAACATTACTTCAGTATTTAACACATTCACACTCTGCTTTCTCTCATAGACCTGAACTTCTCTTCTATGTTTTCACTTACAAAAAAAATTCATCAACCACCTTAAACCCTAGAAACAACCTAAAACCCTAGACATCATGTACTTATAAAGGAATCTGATTTCATGTCGGTCCAATAGGATTACAATACAATTTCCTAGGTTCAATCCATCTAGACATATCTAGTAACATGACACAAAAAGCACCGTTAAAGTGTCGGCACCGCCAAACGATTGGTGGATGGTAACTCATCACAAAATGTTGGTCGATAACTCATCACAGAGTATTACCAGTTCATACAGAATATCAGTTGCCGGTTTGACAAAATGAAGACTAGGAAATATGAGTTGTGCCACTTTGTTCCTTTGTACCGCTTGAGATCCTCAAGCCACTTGGGGTCTTCATACCGCTTCAGATCAGAAAACATTTTTTGCAAAACACCGATAGTCTAAAGACTATAATACATCATACCAGTTGAGCTATAACCCATACATAGAAAACATGATCTCATGGAAAGTGTCTATCCATCAATGAAAATCACAACATAATCATCAAAAATGCCAACATTAACAAGATCCAAATAATATATAGGCTCCCAATGCCAAGAATATAGAGGATTTGATGGATTGTCTAGGAGAGGCCAAGTACTACTCCAAAAGAGACTTGAAAAGTGGTTATCACCAAATTAGGATCAGAGATGGAGACCAATGGAAGACAACAATTAAGACCAATGAAGGCTTGTTTGAATGGATGGTAATTCCATTTGGACTTTCCAATGCCCCTAGTACCTTTATGAGGTTAATGAATGAGGTTCTTAAGCCCTTTATCAATCATTTTTTGGTAGTATACTTGGATGATATATTGATTTTCAGTAAGGATAAAAATGAACATCTGATGCACTTGGATTTGGTATTGAAAAGGTTGCATAAGGAGAATTTGAAGGTAAACTTGGACAAGTGTGTTTTCTTGCAAGAAGAATTGGTGTTTGTTGGATTTGTTGTTTCCAAAGGTAATATGAGAATGGATCCATCTAAGGTGGAGGCAATCCTGAATTAGCCCACACCTAGATTTGCAAGTGAGGTAAAAAGTTTCCATGGCTTAGCAAGTTTTTTTAGGAAGTTTATAAGAAATTTAAGTGGGGTTAGTGCTCCTATGATAGATACCATCAAGGGTGGAAGAAAGTGTCAATTCTCTTGGAATGATGAAGCTAACAAGTCTTTTGAGTATTTGAAAACAAAGATTGCAGAGCAACCCATTTTAGTCCTTCCTGATTTTCATAAGGTATTCACTATTGAATGTGATGCATCTAAGAAATTTATAGGAGGAGTCTTGAGTCAGGAGGGTAGGCTAGTGACATTTTTTAGTGAGAAGTTAAATGAAGCAAAATAGAAATATTCAACCTATGATCTAGAGATGTATGCTTTGGTACAATCTCTTAGGAAATGGAGGCACTATCTATTACCTATGGAATTTGTTGTTTACATTGACAACCATGCTTTAAGATTTTTGAATAGGCAGGAGAAACTCAATCACATGAATAAGAAATGGATGGAGTACCTTCAAGACTTCTCATTCACTATCAAGCATAAGAGGGGAGTGGCCAACAAAGTTGCAGATGCCCTTAGCAGGAGGAACTTGGTAATCCAAGAGATTCAATTGGAAAGCATGGGAGTCACTACTATGAAGGACATGTACCAAGAAGATGTGGATTTCAAGGAGGCTTATGAGGTTTGTCAAGCTATAAATGAAAGGTATCATACTTATTTTTCTGAGTATATGCTTCAAGAAGGTTTACTCTTCAAGGGTAGTCAGCTTTGTATTCCTAATTGCTCAATGAGGGAGAATATTGTGAAGGAAAAGCATTGTGGGAGTTTATCAGGGCATTTTGGACTTGATAAGACACTTGAGTTGGTTAGAGAATATTGTGAAGGAAAAGCATTGTGGGAGTTTATCAGGGCATTTTGGACTTGATAAGACACTTGAGTTGGTTAGAGAATATTGTGAAGGAAAAGCATTGTGGGATTTTATCAGGACATTTTGGACTTGATAAGATACTTGAGTTGGTTAGAAGGTTTAATTTTGGCCAAGAATGCAATCAGATGTGAGGAAATTTGTTTCAGAGTGTGTGGTGTGTCAAAGAGATAAAGGTACAAGTTCAAATGCAGGCCTCTATACTCCTTTACCAATCCCTACCAAACCTTGGGATTCGGTTAGTATGGATTTTGTCTTAGGCCTTCCCAGGTTTAAATTAGGTTATGATAGTGTCTATGTTGTTGGCATATGCACACTCCAATGAGACATTGTATGTGATTGAAGGTTTTGTCATTGATGACAACCTTACAATCCTTTGGCACCGACAAGGCATTACACTAGCAAGTTAGTGCACCGACATCAATGATCAAACTCTACATCAACACTCAGGACATCGGCACCAACATAGAGAAAGGAGTTATACTAGCACAGAGGCCGACAAGATTTTGTAATATTATATTTTGTTTATTATTGTTAAAACTTTGTAATCCAACTTGGCATGTTGTAAAATGACTCTTATATATAAAAGAGATCATTGTAGACATTTAGGTAGTAAGGAAGAAAGTGAAGAAAGTGATGTATGCGAAATATTAAGGCAGACGTATTATGCGAAATATAGGGTAAAGGGTTTATGTAAGAAGTAGAGTAGCAACCGGTACTAAACCAAGCATTATAGATGCTATTGTAAAGTAGTACAAGATATTGGATTTGTACAATCCACATTGTAAGTCAATGAGACTTCCCATTTGAGCAGTGAGCTCTAGGCAGTTGGCCTTCCTGCATGTGCAGGCCCCTATTGTAAGTAATATTCTCTTATTGACCAGTAAGTGGATATTGTGGGTCACAAATCCCACTGAGGTTTTTCCCACACCGGGTTTCCTCATTAAATCCTTGTGTCATGGTGTGCTTTTCATGTGGATGTTTTTAATTTTGTTTATTGCATTATTTCTTGCATACCGATACACTGCTATAATATATTCTGCATGTTTTAAGAAAAGAAATTCTATACACCGGTTAGATACTGATTCACCCCCTTCCTCTTAGTATCTGTGAGAATCCTAACAATTTCTATCAGAGCCTGGTCCTCTATTTTCAGAAGCCTAACAACTGGAGGAAGATCTTGACACTAATAAAGATGGAAAATCTGATGAAGCAACTTGAAGGAGCTCTTTCAGACTATGATGCAGAGAAATTGAAAAATATCAAACTAGAAGATGATTTAAGGGTAGCTCAAGATATCATTTAGGCACTTCAAGAGAATCTTATTGTTGCAAGAAATAAGAGAAGAGAACTTTGTGAAAAGATGCAAAATGAGAATGATGAGAAGGAATCACTTAATGATCAAATAAGCAAGCTGAAACTAGAAAACATGACAACAAAGAATGAGATGCAAGATATGACTATGAGATTTTGTAAAGAGATTGATGATAGGAAGAAGAATGAAGAAGAATTGACCATAAGACTAAGTGATGTAGCAAATGAGAACACAAGACTTAGCTTTGAAAATGACATGTTGAAGACAGATCTGATGCACACTTAGAATGACTCCAATGAACTAATGAGACAGAAAAAAGTCTTAGAAATAGAACTAGAAACTACAAATCAACATAAAGAAAAATTCAAGATAAGCTCAGAAGAACTTAGCACCTTGATGAAGAACCAAAAACCTAAAGGTGACACTTCTAGAATTGGTGTTGAAGTTGGTGAAAGCCCCAGTACTGCAAATACTCAGGATCACAGCAAATCGGTAAGACAACCTAATGCTTATAAATTCAATGGAAAATGCTTTAACTGTAATAAGTATGGTCATAGAGAAAATGAATGTAGATCTAGAAATTATCAAAATATCAACACATCCACTATTCAATGTTCAAAATGCAACAAAGTTGGTCACAACTCTGAAAATTGCAAAATGAATGCGAGATGTTATGTTTGTGGAAGATTTGGACATTTATCCAATCAATGCAGAACACAAACTGGCATAGGTTATGGGAAAGCTATTCAGAAGAATAATGTAACTTGTTATGCATGTAACAAGATTAGGCATATTGCAAAATTTTGTAGAAGTAAAGGATCACCGGTAAACAACAAAAGTTCTAGCTTGGAAGGTAAAGAAAAGGTTGAAGAGGTTAAGAAAGAATTCTCAAAACAATGGATTAGAAAAGCTGATCTAAATATTGGGAATACTCCTCCATCGGTAGAACTAGTCAATGCTTCACTGGTAGGATAGAGTGATGCTTCACCGGCAGGACAGAGAAGTGCTCCATCGACAAGAAGTTCTTCATCTACTTGAAGAAAGTTTCCTTGAGGGTTTGGCAATCTAATGACACATGTGCTATTATTCCCTTGGTTAGAGATGAGAAGTTGGAAATTACTTATTACCAGCAGACAATGTTAAGTGAATACTTAACCGACATGCATTTAATGTGGTAGATGGTGAAAAGACATGATAAATTTGAGGCTTTGGCTCCATTTCATTTCACCGAGATTTCAAACCTACGAAGAGCACGAAGATTCTGAGTTAAGGCATTTCGAGCAAGAGGCAAGAACACTTCAAGCAATCATCCATCCTAAAGGTAGTAAAAGGTATTTAATCATGGCATCCACCTCTACAATTGAATATATAGCAAACCCTACTATTGTCAAAGTTATAAAAAGACCTAGGCCCATATTTCAATTAGTTCCCGAGATAGCAAAGAAAGATGATACCTTGGGTGCTTTTTCTCAAATTCCTAAGGGATTTGTTTATGCTGAAGACCCGAGAATTTACATTCATTGTAACATTGAGGAACTAGGAGATGAAGAGATTAAAACCATGTTTAAAACTATCATATGTGATGAATCTGGCAATGTAAAAGATGAACACAAGATCATTGAAACCCTAGGATTTACAAAGATCCTTAGCATTCCTAAATTTCCCAAGGATGTGATTAGGATAGTCTTAAGCAGGGTACATGGTGAATTTTTCTAGTTAGATACAATTCACAAAATCACTAAGGAAGCTGTGAAAGTTGTCACAAGGTTACCAACCACAGATAAAAGGCTAGACAAAAACAAGAAGGTTTCCAATGACCTAGTTACTCAGTTAACTAGTGCCACATCCGACAGAAGGTTCTTAAGAGGAAATGATGTAACAGATATTAATGCGAGATTTATTAGCATGATATTAGGATATAAAGCTACTCATGCAAATAGACTTAATTCAGTTTCAAGTTTATGCATTAAGAGTGCTTATGATATGGTCATGGATAATGCAAAGATTGATGTATGTGAGTGGTTGAAGGATGAATTAATTGACAACTTAGGCAAGATTGAGAAGGACAAGAAAGGAACTTTTAAATTTGGAAATCTGTTAGTATGTCTGATGCTACATATAACCAAGCAGATTCATGGTATAGGCTACAAAGAACTTGGATTTGATATACCGGTAGGTAAACAACTAACAGAACTATTCAACAATATGGGAGAAGATAAGAAAAACAATATCCATGATTTCTTTCAAGCACTAAAGGCCAAAATGAAGAAAAGAATCAAATTATCACAAAAGATTGTTGACAAGTATAAGGATGAAATATGCTTTGTAATCAAGAAGGATGAGATCTGGATGGAAGCAGTCATCCCTAGGACTGTTTGGGTAACAAAGATGGGCTACGAAACAGATGATCATATAATTGAAACATATGCTAAAGCACTTCTGGAAGCCCCTAAAGAACCTAAGGAAGAAATATTTTGAAGTGCAAAAACTATTGAAAGCCAAATACAATCAAAGAAAAGAGTGAAAAAGGTTGAGGCAGTTGTAAGGAAAGGTTCTAGGCAAGCAAAGGAGATCAAGGATAAAGTAATGGAACAAACTGGTATAACAGAGGATGAGTTAGCAGCTCCACAACCTGAAACTCACCTATCACCGGTAGGCAAATCTTCAAAGAATTACATGCCTGCAACTTTCAAAAGAGTTCTAAGAAAAAGAGATCCCTCACCAACAACCACACCCTCACCTAGGAGGACAAGACAAAAACAACAAGCAGTGAGATCTCTGGTAACAAAGGCTACACCAAAGAAGAAGAAACTGACACCCAAGAAGAAGAAGAGGATAAATAAGGACGACCCCTCTTGACATACTGTTGAATGAAATTACAGAGGAAGGGAAGCTGAAGAACATAGAGAAACTATATGACACTCTGACAGCTGATGAAAAAGAACAAGTAGAAAACAGTGTTATATTGCATATGGATATGTATAAGAAATTTTTGATGGAAGTAGTAAATGAAGTACCAGATGAACTATTTAAGAGACTGGAAGCAAGAAGACAAGCAGTAATAGAACTTGACAAGAAAATAAAGATAGAAAAGTTACTTGCTGTATATCCAGTGAATTCACCCAAAGAAATTGATGACTTAATTGCTCAAGCCAACCGGTCAGTATTTTCTACTGCACACCGGCACATTGCTTTAATGGTTGGAAGAGTTAATGAGGTGACTAAGGAGACAAAAAATGCATGGGACATTTTCCTAGTGGAAAAAGAAAAACAAGAAGAATACATGAGTCACAAACCTATAAAGGTATATCAGAAAGAAAGTGTACATTAGGAAATCGGAAATCATCACAAACAGGTATAAAATACTAGACATTAGCTCAATCATGAAAGCACTCATTGCAATGATCTAATCCTAAACAACACTCAATAGAGACATGAGATAAAAGCATTCAAAAATGAAAGATTATGCAAACCATAGACATGACTTGAACGCTCCTTCATGCAGCTCCATTGTTCTTCTTTCCTCTTCAAATGGTTGGATTGTGGATCTCACCTACAAGTGCACACACACAATTGAAAGCAAGTAGACAAGATTACTGATCAAGAGTACTAGAAATTCGATAGTTTGATTACCAATTACCAATTATCCTTGATTGATAAAGATCATCCAATTTATAGAAGAATTGGAGAGATGACAAGATTAGCATGATCCAATTCAAATGGAAATTGCAAATCAATTATGTCAATTATGACAAATTATGCACCTTCTATGCAAAATTTGTTGATTGATAATTTATGACAAAATATGACACATTCTATGTCAAAATTGATTGATTGTCAATTATGACAAATTATGACAAATTGAAATGTCATTCCCATGGAATTAGGAGATGAAATAGGAGGGAAAAGAAATTAGAAATTAAGAAAATTAAAATTGATGAAAATTAGGAATTAGAAATTGATGGAAAAATAGGAAATTAGGAACTAGAAGAAATTAGGTAAATTAATTAATAATTTGTCATTTATTAATTAATTTACAAGAGGAAGAATAATTAGCCAATTAAATAAAGATTTAATTGTAATGAGAAGACTTAGGATTAATAAATAATTTAGTAATCCTAGAGGAAGAAATGACACACACAAGGTTAAATGATTGAATCATGAAACCCTAGAAGATGAATTAGCAATGCAAAAATGACAATTAGGTCGTGATTGAAGATAATTAATGTCATGATTTTGAATTGATAAATGACCAATGCAATAAACGATTTGATTGAGAAATGCGCCAATTGACGAGGAACAAAGACAAATTGATCCAAATTGAGATAATTGAGACAGACAATGATCGATGACAAATAGGTCGAAAAATGACAAGATTGACAAAAGGACAAGAATCGATGACAAATAGATTGCAAAATGACGAGATTGAAAATGACCATGATTGATGACAAATTGGTCGCAAAATGACAAAATCAAACATGACAACGATCGATGACAAATCGATCGTAAAACGACAAGATTGATAAACCGATCGCCAGATGATAAGATTGAAAAGAGGACAAAACCCTAATTAGGATTGACAATGTCCAAAATGATAAGATTGATGATAAGATTGATAAGAGAGCAATGATTGATAACAAATCGATCGCAAAATGATAGGAGGACAAAACCCTAATTAGGATTGACGATGTCGAAAATGATCACGCACATTGATGCAACAGGATAAAATCGATCAAAATCATGACTGGATAGTGTTGTCGACAAGACCAAATTTGAAAACGAGATGATTGAAGAATGTAGAAGAATGACTTGATGTTCGCAAATGATAAAGACCAAGTGCGTGACATAGGAGAAATGTTAATGTGATGCAAAAACCTAAAATGAGGCAATGCGTAAATGTTAAAGTATGACTCCGCAAGCCTTGACCATTTTTGGATGTCTACATTTTGCCCCTCTTTGAGACAATGTGATTTTAAGCATTGTTTCAAAGAACAATAATGAAAATACCCCAGACACTGACAATGACATATGCATGCCCCCTCGAGGAATTGGCCGGAAACATGCAGAAAAGAGGCCAATTGATCGATAAAAATGATAGGATCGAACGGATTGACAATCGGAGATCGGATACATGAAGGACAAGCAATGTAAGGTGCACAAGACCATGACCAACATAAGATGGAGAGGATGCACGTCCATCTATGCAATGACAAAGAGCTATAAATGAGACCAAGAGGGTGAAAATTGCTCATTTGTACTAGCCAAAAAGGAGGATTTGTTGCTTTGGACAAGGACACTTGCAGAGAGATGGCGAACATTCCAATGGTAGATCACCTTGGAGAACATGTATGCACATTCAGATGACTAGATGATGCAGGAGCTGCGGTATGGATCTCAAAAACCCATGTTTTCAATTTCATGAATTTTAAATGCTTGCGAGACATTGCGGGGCCCACAGAAATTGCAAAAATGGACTCCTACGCTTGTGCAGGGTGAATCCTGCGCTTGTGTCAGGTGTTCTACACTTGTGTAAGGGTACACAGGCACAAGAGTCAAGACACAGGTGCAAGAGGCAAGACACAAGAGCAATTGTGCAGGTAAGACTCAATTTAGGTTCAAAACTACATGCAAAGGACCTGAAAAGGGGGGACAAGGGTAGGATAGGGTAAAATAGATAAAGTACACCCTAATTTGGCCATGAAACAAGGAAATGTAGCCCGTAGGAGAAAACCCTAAAACTGACAAAAAGATGCCCCAATTGTGATGCAGAGTCGACAGTATCCGTTGATCACGTGGGAGAATCGACCAGACTGTTTCATGCTACAACATAGACTTAGGAGCATGGATGGAGACACATTAGCAGGACTTGGTATATATTACATCACATACATGCCTGAGAATATAGCAAACACAGGATTGCTTACTGCATTAGTAGAGCGATGGCACTCGGAGACCTCCTCATCCCATTTGGCGACTGGCGAGGTGATAGTGACACTAGAGGACGTATGGTGCATCCTCCGCATTCCGATACATGGGGAGATGATAGAGTATGACCCAGTGACAGGGAGAGATGCATTATGCAGGCTATTTGAGTGCGACGCAGATGATCTAGACATTGTCAAGAGGGAGATTGGCTGGGAGAGCATGGTGTCCGAGTATGATTGATGATATGTGGTGATAGCAGTTGTGATAGCATGTCTACTAGCAGGTGATAGACGAGGGCATGGATTCCCTAGTGGATGGGGAAGAGTGCTAGAGTGGATGGTGATAGAGGGGATAGTGTATGCATGGGGACCATGTGTACTGGCTATGCTATAATTTTAGCTGCATCAGATAGCGTATCAGGGAGTGCAGACTCTGAGCTGTGGAGTCACATTACTACAGGTATGAGCATTTGAGCACATTTCCATATGTTGACAGATTATAGAGAGACAGATTGTACCACACCGACCATATGTGTATAGCTATGGGGGAGCACCGAGACAGGGTCCATTTGGATATATATTATACTAGCGACATGAGCTAGACAGACTGGGAGAGTTCACATGGAGGCCATATCTTGATTTCCCCGGATGGTCAGATGATCATGATGAGCTACCATATTGCAGACAGGAGAGGTACCTAATTGGGCGACCAGTGAATCGCCAGAGAGTGATTGAGATGTACCTGCTAGAGAGGGTCAGACGACAGTTTGGAGAGATGCAGGATGTACCTAGGAGGACTGCATGCTTTGCCCGATCTCACAGAGAGACGAGTCAGTGGGGGAGTATGATTCAGCCACACATAGCATATGCTGACTTTGCACAGTTACAACAAAGATAGTGGGATTGGAGGTCAGATGTGGTGGATGTTGGGATGATAGAGGAGTATGAGATATGGTTTGCACAACGACGGCCAGTGCCTTTGACTGATCCTGATATTCCAGTACCGAGGAGATAGGAGGACTTCCCACTCATAGGAGAGGAGGGAGATGATGAGGACGAGGAGGATGACGAGGGTGATGATGAGGATGAGGGAGATGAGGATGAGGATGGAGCTGATAGTGGGGGGAATGATGATGGTGATGATGGTGGAGAGGACGATGAGGAGCCAGACTCAGCTGATCAGGAGACATTGCAGGATATTCCTATAGAGTCGGGGACAGCTAGGACAGAGGAGATGGATATGTGCAGGGATACCATAGCAAGCCAACAGGATTATATTGCAACATTGGAGAGAGAGCATGAGCAGTTTAGAGCAGAGATAGCTAGACTCACAGCAGCTCGAGATACAGCAATAGCTCAGGCACAGCGAGAGGGACAGAGAGTCACTGAGTTCATTGGGTCGATTAGGGATGCCCGTGCACGGGAGATGGCACAGATGCTGGTAGAGACCGGAGATGAGAGACTGTATTGGAGGACACTATATGAGAGTGTAGTTCCACCAGAGCGGAGAGCACCTTCATATCGGGCACGATCGAGGATAGAGAGTAGGTCACGCTCTCGGAGGTCATTGAGCAGCATAGGAGTGAGTGGACCTATGAGACCACCACAGCCAGGACCAGGAGGGACATCATCTGCGAGACATGGCAAGGATGAGGAGGACAGAGGGAGCACCCAGTGACAGAGGCACGTGCTCCTTATGATAGACAGTGGACATTATGTAGTTTGACATGTTGTAGTCAGCCTGCGGGCCATACTTAGGACAGACAGTCTGATTTTGTACTCTGATATTATTATGATATGTGATATGATAGGCATCGATATGATGGGATGCAATGTGTTATGACTTATAGTTATTTCGCTATGTATGGATGACTTATGTACTTGTTTATGAACATGTATGGATGTATTTTTATGTATTTTTGATGCATTTATGAAATGAAATGGATAAAATGCTTGATGTAATATGTGATGGAATGCAAATGCACTAACCAATGAATGTAGGATGTGTTTGGATATCGGAGCACTAGACTGAACTGACTATCTGGACTGACGGAAGAAATGTTAGTAAGAAGAAATGAGACAGGGGAGAGTTAGAGACGAAGAAAAACTTGCTTTCAGTAATGCACTTTGTAGGTGAGAACCTTTATTCTTATGTAGCAAAATGGATGCGTAGCATCATGGCATTGAAGGCCAGAGCTGAAATGCAACCCTTTTTGCAAAAGACAGACACATCACAGACAAATGACAATCACAATCAAAAAAGGAAAGAGACCATGAGCCATCCCGGTCACTCTAAATCACTCAGTGACATCATCAAGCAACATAGGAACATGATCGAAGCCAAAGATAAATCAATAAAAAGATAAGATACACAAATTCAAGCAAATTAGACAAACATCTTGATCTTCATTATCAAAAGTTGAAAGTGCTGATAGGATGATCATGCTGTCTGGTTTCAGGAAATGTGGTACCCCGTCTAAGACAGGACACAGTCTGGTTTCGAGTATACCACACCCTGTATAAGACCCATCATAATAGGAACAAGGACAAATGATTTTGATACTGATATTCGATTGAGATGACAATTGTGATCAGTTTGAATGTTTGGTTTTGATTGAAAAAGTTCATCTGTTTATGCATGATTTCATTAAAGCACAATGCATGATTGCGTGTCATTGGAGGGATGCTCAGTGATCTGTCTATGCACAAAAGGAATAATTTATTGCAAAATGTTTGTTTTTGTTTTTGAAGTTTTATAAATTTTTTTGTGTTCATTTTTTCAGGACTTCATTTGATTTTTAGAGATTTTTTCAGGACGTTATTTGATTTTTATGAATTTTTTCAGGACATTATTTGATTTTTTTATGATTTTTTCATAACATTTTTAAATTTTTTTTTTTTGAATTGTTTCAAGACATTTTTCAATTTTTAAGACTTTTTTCAAATTTTGCCCCCAGTGTCTAGCAAGGCAAGGAATATGACAGGTGAATAAATAGGCTTGCTGCAATGATGGTGGATAGAGGGAAGACAAAGGCCTTTTATTATGGAGACAATATGGATGCAATTTTCAAGGGCTATTGCAGGATGGGACAAAAGATTGGATATGACAATGTAAAGCAGGAACATGGCATGAGGGACATGTCAAGAGGTGTTTGAAACCATGTTTAAATTTTGCGTCCTTATGTCAGATCAAGATCAAGGAATGAAAAAGAGTGTATGGATAGTGATAAGATATGGATAGGATAAGCAACACCAAGAATGGATAAGGGACATGGGCTGAAGGTCGGGGTAGGCTACGGGATAGTGACAGAAAGTTGCAATAAGCCAGGGAATATGGATGAAAGGTTGTAATAAGCAAATGGATAAATGACCAAAAGCTATGATGGACTAAAAGCTGCAAGCATGATGCTCATGAAGATCCTCAGCCTTGTCAAGATCAAAAGTGGAAAGGGAAACTGGACATGAGGGACAACAGGATATGAAGGGTAATGACAGGGGTTCGATAGGATAATGGAACAATGAAGGACAAAAGGATATGAACGAGTATGACATGGGTTTGATAGGATAATGGAATAATGAAGGACAAAATGATAGGATAAAACTTGCCCCCAAGTGTGGTGTGCAAGAAGTTCATAGATTACGCATGATGCCTGTTTGCCAGGTTTTCATCATGGTACTTGCCCAAGGCGACTGTTTGCCAGGTTTTCACCAATGGACGAATTATTTTTCTTTTACTATTTTTTTTTCTTTTGTCTTTTTCTTTTTTCACTTTTTTTTTTTGTATTTTTTGATTTTTTTGTATTTTTGAGCTTTTTCAATAGAAGATGGACACATGATAGGGGATGGAAGAAGGACTCAAGCATCTTTTTTTTTTTTTTTCATAGTAGCCTTAAAAAAAATGGACCATAAACTTTAAAAGTATGCTCAAAGATGTTGGTAGGATAAGCACATGGAAAATAAGATGAAACTAAGGCAAAGATTTATGCAAAGGATTAGATCAAAGGGATCGAAGGATGGAAAATATGCATTGGATAATGGATAGGGTATTGGAAGAATTGGGCTTCAGTGGGTGGAAATGAAGGCAAGATCAACATTGGCACACACCTTGAGGGGTGAAGGACTGATGGAGGAAAAATGTATTTTGGATATTGAGATTTTGAGGAAGGAAAGGCTATGGATTTTGGGACATAAGGGCCCAAAACGGATGAAGAAGGTGATGGAGAAATAGACTTGGAAGATTTGGATGGAGGAATAGCAACTTTGGATGCCAAGTTGGACGTTTCTTTTCGTGCTTCAAGGAGCTTCTTAGGGATCCACATGGTTTTTGATTTTTCATGCTTTTGTGGTTCCTTGGAGTGCATTGCCTGCACAAGGGATTTAGGAACCCATATATATTTTGACTTTTCTTTATTTTGCTCAGTGGGCCTTTGTGGTCTTTTGGATATTTCTTTTTCTTTATAGATCATATTGTTCTTTGTTTTGACATGTCGATTATATTGGACATGTTGATCCTTGAATACATGTGGATTGCTAGACTTATGACTTTTATACTTGACATCCAAATTGCTTGGAAGAGGGAATGATATGGAGGCATGTGGGATGGATGGAAGGTTCTCCAAGATGTGTGCCTTTGCTGATGTTGCATAGGAGATGGAGGGATATAGGGACCTAGAATGGATGGAAGCGATGATGGGGAAGGTGGACATTTGGATTTTGACTTTGAAGGGATACCAACGCCTTGAGTGTGAGCTCTGTAGCCATGACCATTAGTATATACTTTGATATGGAAGGGTTCTTTCTTGTGAAGGTCTACCCCTTTGCCTTTATCAATATTTTGACTAATAGGATACTCTTTTCTTTGGGAAGAAGACGCGAGTCCATTATGAGGTGGATATGATATGAGAGAAATAATGAGATCTTGAAGTGGATCGGATTGCACCAAAGTGGAAGAACCCATTATGCATGTCGAGGGTTCATGAACATCTTGCACTGACACATTAGAATCATGAAGGGGATCAAGATCATGTAGTAGACATGGTTCAATGACAGATTCTTCAAGAGATGGAATGGGAGAAATAATGGGATCATCAAAAGAAATGTGATCTTCGAGTGTATATGGAGCATTAAGACAAGGAGATGGAGGAACAAAAGGATCTTGTGGAGGATTTAAAGGAATAATTTGATCTTGACAAGGAGGAAGATCATTGGAATCCTCTTTAAAGGTGCTTTGCTCTTGACTTTCAATGGGATCATCGGAAAGGATGGAAGGGATATCTTGACCTTTCTCAGGAAGTGGAATGTCAATGGGATTTGAAAGGACATCGTGTTCATGAAATGGAAGGGGATCATTTGGGATTGGATGGACTGGGATATCTTGATCTTGCTCAAGGAATGGAGTGTCAATAGGACTTTGGATAGGATGGAAAAGAATAGGGGAATCATCATGAGTGTCTAGGAACATGGGGTCCTGGTCAACAATTGGATGTGATGATAAGGTTTCGGGATCTTGATCTTGATCTATTTTAACATGCGTTTCTTTATGCTCTAAATTATCCTCTTGACATGAGGTTGGACTTTGGATATGCATGGAGGATTCAGACAAGGAATCAATGTTTTGGCATGAAGGAGATGCACTTTGAACATTTGTGATGGATTTTGGCAAGGAATCAATGCTTGAACATGAGGAAGAGGGACTTTGAATGGGGTCCTCTAAAATAGGTAATGGCAATAAAGTGCATGGTGGCATTAGGTCTAGTATTTCTGAAACATGACAAGGATATGCATCATGAATTGGATTATCTTGGCAATCAATTATGGATAGCTCTTGGATAATTGCATCCTTGGGTGTATTGTTTAATGAGGACAATATAGAAGGTTCTTGGGAAACTTCTAAAGGTGTAGGGATAGATGCCACTGGAGAGTCAATTTGTTTACAGGGGGATGAGGCATTGCTAGACATAAGTGTATTATTTTGATCTTCCTCAAAGAACTCACTTGGTAGGTTCCTTAAGAGCCTTGCAAAAAGGCCGCCTTTCTTTTTAGGTTTTGACATGATTGGATCTAGAATTTGAACTTGTTCTTGGTTTGATGTCATGTTTTGATATTGAACTAGATGTTGATCATTTTGGTTTGACATGTTCAAAATTCGGCTTGGTGCATGTTGTAACCTTTGTTTTTGAATGTCTGGTGGCAGTTGTTGACATTGATATGTTGGTTGAACTTGAACTTGTTGATATTCCACCATTGGTTGGACTTTTTGTGGACATCGTATAGTTGGTTGGACATATTGTTGAAATTGGACCATTGATTGTGTTGGTTGTATATGTTGGACAATTGGTTGTATTGGTTCAAAATCTGATTGATAGTAAACACCTTGTTCTTGTTGTGGAGGCACATAATGTTGTTGTTGATGTTGTCTCCTTTCTTGAAATTGTTTCATCATCTCTATTTGGGAGAGGAGAGCTGGTATGTCTGATCGTTCAAGAAGAGATCTTGCATCAATTGGCTCAATCTTTAGATTTCGACCTGGAAATTTTTGAAACATTTTGAACATTTGTGATCTATTCTTCTCAATTTTTTTCAATCTTTGTTCCAATATCTCTTGTTCTTGAGCTAGCTTCTCCTCTAGTTTTTGTATTTGGAGACTTGTTTCATCATAAAGAGTTTGATCAATATAGCCTTGTTGTTGGGTTGGATAGAATTGTGATTGCATTGTCAGTTGATATGTCAAACTTTGTTGCATCATTGGCACTTGGAACCTTGTTTCAATAGACATGTCACTTATGCAAATGCAATATTTTTGGAATTTTTCAAGGATAATGTATGATATGCAACTAAATGCAAACTAAATAGGTGAAAATGCAACCTATGTTTTTGGTTGTTTTTGAAGATTTTGACAAAAATTTTGGAATGCAAATCTAAAAAGAGACCCTTAGGAAATTGAAATGATGTCTAGACCACAAAGGACAAAAGGACCAAGTGACAAAATGACAAAATGACAATGTCTCCCCTATATGCTTGGATACTAAGCTAGGTTTGACGAAATGACAAAAGATAAAAGTTTGATAAGGTCAAGACTTCTTAACAATGACTTAGGGTTTATCAAAGATTTGGATTACTCAAGTATGACAAAACCTAGTTTTGAGACTATATGCAAAAGGACAATTAATATGCAAATGATTTTAATATGATATGACAATGACTTAAGCTTAATGAAGAGACTTAGGATATGCAAATGCAAATGGATGTCCCCTATTGAAAGGAGTATGACTTAGGTGAAATCTAACCTTGATACTTGACAATGAGCTTTGCAAAATGCAACCTAGGATGAACCTAAATGTAAGTGACATGAATGTTGAGATAAGATTTTGACCAATATTTGGCAACCATGTTTGAAGATGTTTTTGAATTTTGTTGGATGAAATGTTCTTGTATTAAACCTTGTTTGGAATCAATTTGCCTTGTTTTTGAAATGAGATGCAATTCAACTTTTGACAAGTAAAGAAGACAAAATATTTCCACTTAGACTCAAAACAATCATGCTCATTCACACATTTCTTATGGTAGGCAAGGACATTAGGTACTTGAGAGGTAGACTCATTATGGGATTCAAGGAGAATACATAGATGCTTAACCCCACGGGCTCCCCTCCACGACACTCACTTCTCAGGGTAGCCAAGCATCAGTCCCCATGGAAATATCCCCATGGCGAACTTAGTATCTCTTCCAAGTATCCGAACTTGTCCTTCTCAAGCAACTAGAAGGGTTTTTGGCCTCTAAAAACAAGGTGTTTAGTAAGGATTTCTGTTAAGTATTACTCCTTGATGTCACACAAGTGTGATTGAGACATTAAGCCCATCAAGATACCAAAAAAATGTAGTCACGCAAGCACGATTTAGACCAAGAGGCCCTACTTAGATGTTGATATGAGAAAGAGTCCAAGGGTCATCACTTCCCAAGTAACTGCAATTCCCACATAACACTTCCTTCAAATCTTTCACTCATCAGGTATTTGTTTATAGTGAGTTAGAATGCCAAGGTATTCTAGCCGTACTCACTTTGGGTCATTCCCTTCTCATGATTATCACTTTCTTGCAAAAGCAAAGTGGTCGGGAAGGCAAGCCCTCTAAAGGAGACACTCAATCAAAGACATGAGCATGGTATCAAAGATCTAGATTTCTGATCACCCTAAGAAGGATGAGAGCATACTCTCCTACTCCAATGTCATACTCAATAATCAAAGAAAACAAATGTTCATTCCAACCTATTTAGAAATCACTAAGTGCCTAATTAAAAATCACAAACACAAAAGTTTGGTTGTTTCTCCAAGGCAACCTGCAAAACCCAAGTTAGAGGTTTGATTCGCTTATTCTTTGACTTTTGAATCTACACAAAGCGTGTTAGTAGTTTGATTTATTGTCTTTGCCATGCATATGCCAAGATTCTGCACAGATAATTAGTACCAAAATCCAAAGCACAGAAAACAAAATGCAAAAACACAACAAACTTCAAGTAAACACTGCATTTTTTTACCTCTGTTCTGGACTTTACACAGGTACAGAACTCATGACACAGGTGCAGAATGTATGACACAAGCATAGAATGTCCTCTACACAAGCGCAGAATGCTAAACACAGGTGCAAGTTGTCTTACACAGGCGCAGAAGTGTCCAGAATACCCTGCATGACCCTGTTTTTGGGTTTTTGACCTGACAATCAACTTCAAAGCACTCAAAAACACAGTAAAGGGATTAGAAGGTTAGTTTTCACGTCGGGTTCACCAATTAATGTACGTTAGGAAATCAGAAATCATCACAAACAGGTATAAAATACTAGACATTAGCTCAATCACGAAAGCACTCATTGCAATGATCTAATCCTAAACAACACTCAATAGAGACATGAGATAAAAGCATTCAAAAATGACAAATTATGCAAACCATAGACATGACTTGAACGCTCCTTCATGCAGCTCCATTGTTCTTCTTTCCTCTTCAAATGGTTGGATTGTGGATCTCACCTACAAGTGCACACACACAATTGAAAGCAAGTAGACAAGATTACTAATCAAGAGTACTAGAAATTTGATAGTCTGATTACCAATTACCAATTAGCCTTGATTGATAAAGATCATCCAATTTATAGAAGAATTGGAGAGATGACAAGATTAGCATGATCCAATTCAAATGGAAATTGCAAATCAATTATGTCAATTATGACAAATTATGCACCTTCTATGCAAAATTTGTTGATTGATAATTTATGACAAAATATGACACATTCTATGTCAAAATTGATTGATTGTCAATTATGACAAATTATGACAAATTGAAATGTCATTCCCATGGAATTAGGAGATGAAATAGGAGGGAAAAGAAATTAGAAATTAAGAAAATTAAAATTGATGAAAACTAGGAATTAGAAATTGATGGAAAAATAGGAAATTAGGAACTAGAAGAAATTAGGTAAATTAATTAATAATTTGTCATTTATTAATTAATTTACAAGAGGAAGAATAATTAGCCAATTAAATAAAGATTTAATTGTAATGAGAAGACTTAGGATTAATAAATAATTTAGTAATCCTAGAGGAAGAAATGACACACACAAGGTTAAATGATTGAATCATGAAACCCTAGAAGATGAATTAGCAATGCAAAAATGACAATTAGGTCATGATTGAAGATAATTAATGTCATGATTTTGAATTGATAAATGACCAATGCGATAAACGATTTGATTGAGAAATGCACCAATTGACGAGGAACAATGACAAATTGATCCAAATTGAGATAATTGAGACAGACAATGATCGATGACAAATCGGTCGCAAAATGACAAGATTGACAAAAGGACAAGAATCGATGACAAATAGATTGCAAAATGACAAGATTGAAAATGACCACGATCAATGACAAATCGGTCGCAAAATGACAAAATCAAACATGACAACGATTGATGACAAATCAATCGTAAAACGACAAGATTGATAAACCGATCGCCAGATGATAAAATTGAAAAGAGGACAAAACCCTAATTAGGATTGACGATGTCCAAAATGATAAGATTGATGATAATATTGATAAGAGAGCAACGATTGATAACAAATCGATCGAAAAATGATAGGAGGACAAAACCCTAATTAGGATTGACGATGTCCAAAATGATCACGCACATTGATGCAACAGGATAAAATCGATCAAAATCATGACTAGATAGTGTTGTCGACAAGACCAAATTTGAAAACAAGATGATTGAAGAATGTAGAAGAATGACTTGATGTTCGCAAATGATAAAGACCAAGTGCGTGACATAAGAGAAATGTTAATGCGACGCAAAAACCTAAAATGAGGCAATGCGCAAATGTTAAAGTATGACTCCGCAAGCCTTGACCATTTTTGGATGTCTACAGAAAGAGACAAGGGTAAAGGTAAAGTTAGTGGACCACCCAGTATCAAGGTTAAAGACAACTTACCCCCACCTCCTTTGATTACTCCACCGGTAAAAACAACAGCTACAAAAGATCAACCGGAAGTTGAAAGTATGGATGTAGAGGATGTCAATCCTAATCCCAAAGTCTTATACATAGTGGATGTTGATACTCAAAAGATCAACATTGTGGTAGACAAAGATTCAGCTGATAAGACTGACATGGCTAGTGAGCCTCTGGTAGCTAAGCAAACTAATAACACATAGGAGAAATTGAAAGATGACAAAGAGAAAAAGGTAGAAACTTAGACTTAGATTGAGATGATGCAAAAAATAGAGAAACAAACAAAGCAAAAGGCTCTTGAATAGGAACAACAACAAGAACAGGAACAGGTTCATAAGGAAACAGTGCCATCGGCTACTGGAAAAGTAGAAAAACCATTGCTTAAGGAAATGCAAACACAAACAAACCTACCAGAGGTCAATACAAGCTTGGTTACTTCCAAACAGAGAAAAAGGCTCTCGAATAGGAACAACAACAAGAACAGGAACAGGTTCATAAGGAAACAGTGCCATCGGCTACTGGAAAAGTAGAAAAACCATTACTTAAGGAAATGAAAACACAAACAAACCTACCAGATGTCAATACAAGCTTGGTTACTTCCACTGGCACTACTCAGAATGTTGGTTCATCATCAGGCTACAAATCAACTAATGTGACTGAGGTACTCTTGGATTCAATTAAAAAGATAACAGATTGCAGCTCACAAGCTTATAAGGCAATTGATGATACAATACCAATTTTGAAGGTAATTGCTCCTAACTGTAATATAGACAATAAAGATTCTTTAGGACAACTTGATACCTTGTGTAAATATATCACAGAAAACATTGAGAAAATAAAGGAAGAGACATTGAAGGACAAAGTAGAAATTGAAAAGCAGAGATTCTTTGATGAGCAGATAAGGAAGTGTACTAGAGATTTTGACACACTTCTATCAAAACTATGTAATTTATTGAAAGAGTACAAAACTCTATACAAAGACACCTGTATGACAAACTTTTTAACTATAGATATAGATAAGAAGATGAGCAAGGTACAGGATGAAATTAATAAACTTGCAGATAATTTTGTTAACTCACCTGATATATTATCAGTTTTTGAACAGAAGATAACAAATTTTGAGGAAGAATTACTTAAATTGGAAAGAGAAAAAGAGAGAATAGTGAATAAGGCAAAGCATCTAAGATTAAAACTGAGTCCAAGATTGGACTATTTAGCATCATTACAAAAGGAAGTATCTGAGGCACTAATATAGGGACACAAAACACCGGCAGAGCATTTGCAGCATCTCACCAATAAAGTTAAAAGAACAAAGACAACAATAAGAGATAGTAAAATTTTTATGGAGAGTATAAACTTGATTTTGGCGGATCTATTTCAAATTGTAACTACCTAGTTACAAGGTTGAAACTACAAACTCTACTAACATCTTGACAAACTTTGTCATTGATGCAAAAGGGGGAGTAGTGAGATGAGAAGATTCAACATCATAGGAATCATATGCTCAGGGGGAGCACACACATTTCTGGTAACATTTTTGGACTTCACATTTTTTGATACACTTTTGAAATTTCTCATGAGTGTTGCCATCAATGCTAAAAGGGGACATTGTTGGCATATGCACACTCCAATGAGACATTGTATGTGATTGAAGGTTTTGTCATTGATGGCAACCTTACAATCCTATGGCATCGGCAAGGCATTACACTAGCAAGTTAGTGCACCAACATCAATGATCAGACTCTACACCAGCACTCAGGACACTGGCACCGACATAGAGAAAGGAAGTATACCGGCATAGAGGCCGACAAGATTTTGTAATATTATATTTTGTTTATTATTGTAAAAACTTTGTAAGCTGACTTGGCATGTTGTAAAATGACTCTTATACATAAAAGAGATCATTTTAGACATTTAGGTAGTAAGGAAGAAAGTGAAGAAAGTGATGTATGCGAAATATTAAGGCAGACCTATTATGTGAAATATAGGGTAAAGGGTTTATGTAAGAAGCACAGAAAAAACTAGTACTGAATCAGACATTATAGATGCTATTGTAAAGCAGTACAAGATATTGGATTTGTACAATCCACATTGTAAGTCAGTGAGACTTCCCATTTCAGCAGTGAGCTCTAGGCAATTGGCCTTCCTGCATGTGCAGGCCCCTATTATAAGTAATATTCTCTTATTGGCCAGTAAGTAGACATTGTGGGTCACAAATCCCACCGAGGTTTTTCCCACACCAGGTTTCCTTGTTAAATCCTTGTGTCATGGTGTGCTTTTCATGTGGATGTTTTTAATTCTGTTTATTGCATTATTTCTTGCATACTGGTACAGTGTTATAATATATTTTGCATATTTTAAGAAAAGAAATTATGTACACCGATTAGATATTGATTCACCCCCCCCTCTCAGTATCTGTGGGAATTCTAACATATGTTGTGGTAGACCGGTTTTCAAAGATGGCACACTTTTTACCATGGAAATTTACACATGATGCTTCTAATATTGCAAGCTTATTCTTCAAGGAAATTGTTAGACTTCTGGGTTACCTTTAAGCATTATCTCAGACCGGGATCCTAAGTTTGTAGGACATTTTTGGAGGACTCTATGGCATAGGTTAGGGACAAATTTTTCCTTCTCTTCTGCTAATCACCCTCAATCTGATGGATAGATAGAGGTGATTAATAGATCCCTTGGTAATTTATTGAGTTGTTTGACTAAGGACGATGGGGTCACTTGGGATACTATTCTTCCACAAGAAGAATTCTCATATAATGACTCTATGAACAGAAGTACTGGACTGAGTCCTTTCCAAATTGTATATGGAACCCATCCTAGAGGTGTTCTTGAACTCAGAGAAGTGCAGAATATTGAAAAAATGAGTGCTCAAGTGGATGATTTTGTTGAAGTGATGAGAGACATACATCAACAAGTTCAGGATAAATTGATACAAACCATTGAAAAGTATAAGCAAGCAACAAATGTCATAAGGAGAGATGTTCAGTTTAAAGTGGGAGACATGGTGATGATTCATCTCAACAAACCAAGACTCCCTAAGGAGAAGTACACCAAGTTGCTTATGAAGAAGATAGGTCCTTTCAAGGTCCTCAAAAGATGTGGAAACAATGCATACAAAATAGATCTACCCCAGGATGTGGGAATGCCACCTATATTCAATGTATCAGATATATATGCATATAAAGGTTCTATGGATGATGTTTGTGTTGTAGGTCCATCTGATTCTTCCAGTCCAGCTATGTTGGAATGACTTCCTTCCCCTCTCAAACCTTAGATTGAGTGCACTTTGGATCAAAGGGGTAGCAAGAAACAAGGAGGAAGACTTACTTGGAGTACCTAGTCAAATGGAAGAATCAACCTTTAGAGGATGCTACATGGATGACTTCTGAGGCCATTGAGAAGAATAGAACTCACTTTGCCGACATCCTAACTCAAGGGACTTGAGTTTCTTTTGGGCCTAGGAGTATGGTACATAACACATTCAACTACACATCTATTTTCAAGCACATGGTAATGTCTACAGGTTCATTTATAATGTAATAGTGGGTTGGATCAATGATCAACCTTGATGTACTTGAATGCCTATTTGTATGGTCAATAATCTCTTAGGTGAGCATATAAACCTAGAGGTCTATTAGGCCATGAAGGCTTGGGATTTGGATTTTTAATGTTAGTATGTCTTGCATGTTGTCTTAGGTGTTTGGAGTAAATAATGACCTTGGATGTGTTTCCATAAGGTCTAGGTGGCTAATAACCGGTGTTGTCCTAAATTGCAAAATGTTGCATCTATTGTCAAGAAACTTTTCAATGTTGTTGGTAGGATGCCAACTACTTCTCCAATGGTCCTAACTATTCAAAAGTTGGTTATGGACATTGGAAAACGTTTATATATGTTTGGACAACCGTAGGAAGATGGGAGAGTCAAAAGTTTTGTAAAGTTTGGTGGAGAAAGTGAATAGAACAAGTTTGATTTCACCATACAGTGATATTTTTTTGTACAATCCATACAGAGCGTGATAACTACTAATTAATTTTTTATCTAGTTAGAAAGAACCCTGAAACACCTTTCCAATGTATTTGGTCTGACCTCGTGAAGTAAAGTTTAGTGGAAGATTATAAGCATTTATCTTCTACAGGTTTGAAACCCTCCATTTTCAAGGGTTACAATGCAAATAAGACTGTAACTCGCAATCTACTCATTGGGATCCAATGGCCATGGGTAGAATACTATTTAGGGAAATGTATTTTGAGATTCCATATGGGTGAGGTTAGAGGAGTTGGTTGGTACATTAACACCAAGCCCTAGTCTAAACCGGTTGAGGGTTTAGATTAGATTAGATGAGTTTCATTGAGCATACAATAAACAATGATGAGATGATGAGTTGAATTGCTGGAATTGGAGTATTTGAACATAGGAGAAACTTCCTAAAGATTTGGAACCTTCCTGTGATCCCATTCTCATATACCTCTTTTGTGAGACCGGTCTAACCTAATCAATTAGGCCTGTAACCCAAGTAGGTGTTGAAGAGTATAGGAATAGGGTGGAAATCCAATCTTTTTGAGTCTGATAGTGATCCCAAAAGGGTGTTTGAAACCTAAATTTGTTTGAGGCATTGTTTGGTGTTATCTAGAAAAAAGTTCCAAGAGATAGTAAAATAGGGGTACTAATCGGTAGACCTATGCCAGTAAACCTGTGAAACCTATGCTGGTAAACCTATGAAACCTGTGTCGGTAACCCTATGAAACCTATGCCAGTAAACCTATACCGATAGGCTTGTCTAGTCCTCAAAAGTTGATATTTGTCTTGTGCTTCAAAATAGCATTTTTGAAGATCTTGATAGGTCTTAGGAAGTGGGCAGAAGTGTTGTGCCTATTAATATTCCCATAGATACTGAGAGGGGGGGGGGGTGAATCAGTATCTAACTGGTAATAAGATTTTCTTAACTTAAAAGATGTAGAGAAAATTAGAACTATGTACCAGTAAATAGAAAGTAATGCAATAAACAGAGATAAAAACAACCACATGAAAAACACACCATAACACAATGTTTTAATGAGAAAACCCAGTTTAGGAAAAACCTCGGTGGGATTTGTGACCCACAATATTCACTTACTAGCCAATAAGAGAATATTACTACTAGAAGAGGGGCCTGCACATGCAGGAAGGCCAAGTGCCTAGAGATCACTGCTCAATTACCAAATGGGAAGTCTCACTGACTTACAAAATGGATTATATAAATCCAATGTCTTGTACTACTTCAAAATAGAATCTACCATGCCAGATCCAGTACCGTTTTATAGCTCTGCTTCATACATAAACCCTTAACCTATAATTCACATAATAGGTCTGCCTTATTTCACTTAATTACCTTCCTCTCTACCTACTTCTTTGTTCTACAATGATCTCCTATATATATGAGCCATTTTACAATTTTTCAAGTTGGCTTACAATGATTTTATAATAATAAACAAAATAAATTACAACCAAAGTTCCGTTCGGCTTCTATGTCGGTATGCTTCCTTTCACTATCGGTGCCAGTGGTCTGTGTGCTGGTGTAGAATCTAACTTTGCTAGTGCCGGTGGATTGCCTTGCTAATGTCATAGGATTGTAAGGTTGCCATCAATGACAAAACCTTCAATCACCTACAATGTCTCATTGGAGTGTGCATTTGCCAACAATCTCCCTCTTTGGCATTGATGGCAACACTCATGAGAAAAATTCAAGGGTGTATCCAAAAATTGAAGTCCAAAAATTGTTACCAAAAATGTGTGCTCCCCCTAATTAGATGATCCCTAAGTTATTGGATTTTTCTCATACCACTACTCCCCCTTTGGCATCAATGACAAAGGTTGTCAAAGTGTCAATAGAGTGTAGTTTCCTATTTCAACCTTGTAACTGGTTGGTTACAATCTGAAAAAGATCTGCCAAAACTAGATTCAAGTTCTCAATGAACTTTTTACTATCTTTTATTGTGGCCTCTATCCTTTGAACTATATCGGTGAGGTGTTGCATTTGCTCTGTCGGTGTTTTCTGTCCTTGTACCAATGCATCAGATATTTCTTTCCTTAAGGATGCTAGGTAGTCTAGTTTTGGACTTAGTCTTCATTTCAGATCCTTAGCCTTATTTTTTATTCTCTCCTTTTCTCTTTCTAGCTTTAGTAATTCTTCCTCAAAACTTGTTGTCTTTTGCTCAAAAACTGATAATGAATCAGATGAATTAATAAAATTGTCAACTAGTTGATTTATTTCCTCCTGTATCTTGCCAATCTTCTTATCTATATCAACTATCAAAAAGTTATTCTTACAAGTATCTCTATACAAAGTTTTGAATTCCTTTAATGTGCTACATAATTCTGGTAGAAGTGTGTCAAACTGCCTCGTACACTTCTTTATTTGTTCCTCAGAGAATTTCTGTTTTTCCTTTTCTAACCTCTCTTTGAATGTGTCCTCCTTTATTTGTTCAACTATCACTATGTTGTTAGTAATATACTTAGACAAAGTGTCAAGTTGACTCAAAGAATCCTTATTATCTACATTACATTTTGGAGCTATCATCTTCAAAATTGGAATTGTGTCATCTATAGCCTTATATGCTTGTGAACTACAATCTGTTATTTTCTTTATAGAGTCTAAAAGAACTTTAGTTACGTTTGTTGTCTTGAATCCTGTAGTTGAAGAGCCAACACTCTGAATTCCATCAGTGGGAGCAATATCCTTGCTTGCAGTGACCTCTGGTAGATCAGTCTGTGTTTCCATTTCCTTAAGCAATGGTTTGTTTTGCTCAGTAGTTGCTGGTGGCACCGATTCTGTATTAACCTATTCCTGTGTTGGAGCCTGTTGCTTTGCTTGTTGCTCTATTTGTTGTTTTGCCTATTGTTCTGTGGCACTATCTATTGGTTTTCCTTCAGTGTTATCTGTGTTATCAGTTACTGGTGGCTTACTAGCCATATTTGTCTTACCAGTTGTGTCCTTATCTACCATAATGTTGACCTTCTGAGTATCAACATCTACTGTATATAATACCTCAGAATTAGGATTTGTATCCTCTTGTGATATATCCATACTCTCATCAGTCGGTTGATCTTCAGTTGTTGTTAATGGTGGAGTATCTTGAGATGGTGGAGGTAGATTATCTATTATTTTGATGCTTGGAGGTCCACCAACCTTTCCTTTTCCCTTATCGTTGTCTTTCTGATATACCTTGATTGGTTTGGGGTTTCTCTATTCTTCTTGTTTTTCCTTCTCAACAAGGAATATATCTCATGTGTTAGCAGTTTCCTCTGCAATCTCATTTACTCTACCAACCATAAGTGCTACATGCTAGTGTGTAGTTGAGAATACTGTCCAGTTAGCCTCTGAGATCATATCATCTATCTCCTTTGGTGAGTTAACAGGATAAACAATAAGTAGTTTCTCAATTTTTATTTTCTTGTCAAGCTCTATAACAACTTGCCTTCTAGCTTCAAGTCTCTTAAATAGTTCTACCGATACTTCATCTATAATTTGCATCAAAAATTTCTTATAGATATCCAAGTGTAGAATTACACTATTTTCAACTTTCTCCTTGTCATCAACTGATAATGTATCATATAGTTTGTTGATGTTTTTCAGCTGTCCATCCTCTATTATTTCATCTAGTAGTTTTTCAATTGGAGCAATATTTTGTTGTCCTTTTCTTTGGTGTTAACTTTTTCTTCTTTGGAGTTATCTTCTTAGCTAGGGGCCTTACTGCCTATTGTTTTTGTCCTGTTCTTCTAGGCAAAGGTGTGGATACCGGTGAAGGTTCCCTTTTCCTTACAACTCTTTTAAATGTAGCTGGCATGTCACTTTTCGAAGAAGTTGCTACCGGTGAAAGGTGAGTTTCTGGTTGTTGTGCTTGTAACTCATCTTCAGTGATACCAGTTTGTTTAAGTACATCTTCTTTGATAGCCTTAGCCTGCCTTGATCCTCTTCTCACTGTTGCTTCTACTTTCTTCACTCTCTTCTTGGATTGAATTTTATTTTTAATGGTTTAAGCACTGCCAAATACCTCTTCCTTAGGTTCCTTAGGTGCTTCTAGAAGGGCTTTTACATATGTTTCAATGATGTGATCATCTATCTCACAACCCATTTCAATAACCCAAATTGTTCTTCGGATAACTGCCTCCATCCATATCTCATCCTTCTTAATCATAAAACATGTCATCCTTATATTTATTTACAATTTCTTGTGACAGTCTGACTCTAGCATTTATTCTGGCCTTTAATGCTTGAAAGTACTCATTAATATTCTTCTCTTTGTTTTCACCCATGTTGTTCAATAAGTCAGATAATTGTTTGCCTACTGGTATGTCAAATCCAAGGTTCTTGTTACCTATACTGGGCACCTGTTTGGTTATATGTAGCATTAAGCAAACAAGTAAGTTGCCAAATCTAAATATCCCTTTCTTATCCTTCTTGATCTTTCCCAGATTGTCAGTCAATTCATCCTTCAACCATTCACACACATCAATTTTCACATTATCCTTAATCATGTCATGAGCACTCTTTATGTGTAACCTAGAAATTGAATTTAGTCTGTTTGCATGTGTTGTTTTGTAGCCTAGAATCATGCTAATGAATCTCACATTTATGTCAGTTACATCATTCACCCTTAAAGACCTTTTGTCAGATGTTGCACCTATTAGGTTCATTACTAGGTCATTTGAGATCTTCTTTGTCTTGTCAGGTCTATTACCGGTGGAAGGTAACCCTGTTACAGCCTTTATTGCCTCTTTAGTTATTTTGTGAATTGAATCCAGCCAAAAAAATTCACCATGAACCCTGCTCAACACTATCCTTATCACTTCCTTAGGGAATTCCAGAATACTAAGGATTTCAGTGAATCCTAGGGTTTTAACTACTTTGTGTTCAGGTTTCACATTACCGGAATCATCACAAATAAAAGTCTTGTACATGTTCTTAATTTCTTCATCTCCTAATTCTTCTATATGGCAATGAATATACATCCTAAGGTCTTCTACAAAAACTACTCCTTTGGGGATTTTAGAAAATGCACCAATATTGTCATCCTTCTTAGCTATTTTGGGAACTAACTGAAAAATGGGCCTAGGGAGCTTGATTACTTCCACTACAGTAGGGTTTTCTATGAATTCAGGTACAGAAGAGGATGCCATGATTATAAATACCTTTTTCTAGCTTTGGAAAGATTGATTGTTGAATTTCTTTGCTTCTTTGCTCAAAATGCCTTAGCTCAGAATTTTCACGCTCTTCGAATGTTTGAATGCTCGGTGAAGTAAAATGGAGCCAAAAACACTAATTTATAATGTCACTCTGCCAACTATCACATTTAATGCTTGTCGATTAAGTAATCACTTAACATATCTGTCGGTATAGAAGTAATTTTAACTTCTTACCATCAACCAAGGGAATAATAGCATGTTTCTCATTTGATTGCCAAACCCTCAAGGGAATTTTCTTCAATTTGATGAAGAGTCTCCTGCCGGTGGAGTGCTACTCTGTTCTTCCGGTGGAGGAGTATTCTTGTCAATATTCAGTTCTGATTTCCTGATCCATTATTTTCAAAAATCATGCTTAACTTCTTCAACCTTTTCTTTTCCCTTCAAACTAGGACCTTTGTTGTTTACCAGTGAGGAAAATCTTCTACAAAATTTAGCAATATGCCCAATTTTGTTACATGCATAACAAGTCACATTATTTTTCTGAGTAGCCTTTCCATAACCTATGCCAGTTTGTGTTTTGCATTGATTAGATAGGTGTCCAAATCTTCCATGAATATAACATCTCACATTCATTCTGCAATTTTCAGAATTATGACCAACTTTGTTGCATTTTGAACATTGACCAGTGGGTGTACTGGTATTCTGATAATTTCTAGATCTACATTGATTTTCTCTATGACCATACTTGTTATAGTTAAAGCATTTGCCATTAAATTTATAAGTAGTAGGTTGTCTTATCGGTTTGCCATCATCCTGTGTGTTTGCAGTAGTAGAGCTTTCACTAGTTTCAAAGCCAAGACCATTAGTGTCACCATTAGGTTTTTGATTCTTCAACAAGTCACCAAGTTCTTTGAGCTTTTCTTGAATTTTTCTTTATGTTGATTTGTAGCAGCCAGTTCTCCTTCCATGATACCTTTTTGTCTCATGAGTTCATTTGAGTCATTTTGTGCATGTATTAGATCTGTCTTCAACATATCATTTTCATAACTAAGTCTTGTGTTTTCATTTGCAGCATCATTTAGTCTTCTAGTCAAGTCTTCTTCATTCTTCTTTATATCTTCAATTTCTTTACAAAATCTCATAGTCATATCTTGCATCTCATTCTTTGTTGTCATGTTTTCTTGTTTCAGCTTATTCATCAGATCACTAAGAGTTTCCTTTTCATCATTCTCATTTTGCATCTTTTCACAAAGTTCTCTTCTCTTGTTTCTTGAAATAGTAAGATTTTATTGAAGTGCTTGAATAATATCCTGAGCAACCTTTAGATCATCTTCAAGTTTGATATTTTTCAATTTTTCTGCATCATAGTCTGAGAGAGCTCCTTCTAGTTGCTTCATCAAGTTTTTCATCTCTACCGGTGTCAAGATCTTCCTCAAGCTATTAGGCTTCTGAAAATAGAGGACTAAGCTCTGATACCAATTGTTAGGATTCCCATAGATACTGAGAGGTGGGGGTGAATCAGTATCTAATCGGTAATAAGATTTTCTTAACTTAAAACATGTAGAGCAAATTATAACTGTGTACCGATAAACAAAAAGTAATGCAATAAATAGAGATAAAAACAACCACATGAAAAACAAACCATAACACAATATTTTAATGAGGAAACCCAGTGTGGGAAAAACCTCAGTGGGATTTGTGACCCACAATATTCACTTACTGGCCAATAAGAGAATATTACTGCTACAAGAGGGGCCTGCACATGCAGGAAGGCCAAGTGCCTAGAGCTCACTTCTCAATTACAAAATGGGAAGTCTCACTGACTTACAAAATGGATTATATAAGTCAAATGTCTTGTACTACTTCAAAATAGCATCTACTATGCCAAATCTAATACTGGTTTATAGCTCTGTTTCATACATAAACCCTTAACCTATAATTCGCATAATAGGTCTGCCTTATTTCACTTAATTACCTTCCTCTCTACCTACTTCTTTGTTCTACAATGATCTCTTATATATATGAGTCATTTTACAATTTGCCAAGTCAGCTTACAATGATTTTACAATAATAAACAAAATAAATTACAACTAAAATTCCTTTTGGCTTTTGTGCCAATATGCTTCCTTTCACTGTCAGTGTCAGTGGTCTATGTGCCGGTGTAGAATCTAACTTTGCTAGTGTCAGTGGATTGCCTTGCCGATGTCATAGGATTGTAAGGTTACCATCAATGACAAAACCTTCAATCACCTACAATGTCTCATTGGAGTGTGCATTTGCCAATAGTGCCATCCCTAGTTAGTGGTAAGATTTTGATTTGACAGTTGAGGTGTGAAACATAGTCGTGAAGGAAGACTCAAGGTAAAGAAGACCAAGGTGTGTACATGGGTTTATCACCCTACTGAGAGTTCTAATACTTAATATAAGTATAGATCTAATAGCCAACAAGATGAGAGGGGGGGGGTTAATCATACAAACTTAATCTTCCATAAAAACATTAGATTCAACCTCGGTAGCATATACTTTAGTAATATAACCAAAACTGCTAAATATGCAAACTCAAAAGCATATAAACATCATAAACCTCATAACACCAGATTTAACGTGGAAACCCAAATAGGGAAAAACCACTGTGGGATTTCGGACCCACTAAGAAATATACTCTTCTAGAGTATGCTCGGTTAAAAGCAAATCATGTTAAAGATTACAAACACATTGCTAGATGTGACCCAGTTAAGGGATTTCCCTCAAATCTGTTAGGATCTTCACCTTGTTAGAAGTGACCTTGTTAAAGGATTTCAAACACTTAATCAGTTCCATCTCATCAACTTCCTTCATTAAATAACACATGTAACCATTTAATGCATTATGTTATAGCTCGGTTATAACTCAATTACAACTCGGTTACAACTCAATAAATACTAAACTTCACTCAGTAGACATTCCGCCTTCTTTAACCGATAGCGATAACCTTAGGGTTTACCGACTAGGTTCCTTAAGGTTTGGTAACATATTATAGTATTAACCTTACAATTTACAAAATATGTATGATGTCAAAACAATCTAAATATCATGATCTCATCATTGTCTGACTCGGTAATAGTTGCCCATTGAATACCTTATTCATCCTGTTATTCATCATAATCTTTCTGTGTCATTTACCAACTTCTTTATACTCTTTAAATCATACTTCTCAAGATATGGCAACATCATACTGAATTAGAAAATCAATTTCTTGACATCAATGAAAAAATAATAATATTAAGACAGTAAACATCCTTAATTAGTTATATCCATAATCATCAACAACCTTCTCAATATCCTTGTTGAAATGTCAAAAATCTTCCATTGTCTATTATAATGCCAAATGCTAACAATCTCCCCCTTTGGCATTGATGGAAAAACCAATTGATTTGACTTTAAAAAGAATTGGATTGCTGTGATTTTGAAATACTAAAATGCTCTCTTGCTATCATCAGACTTCTCCCCCATACATTTGACTTCTCCTCTTTTTTTTTTAGTCTTCTTTCCAATCTTTAGTCTTCTCCCCTTTCTCAATTTTTTACCCCTTTGACAACAATGCCAAAAATTAAAGAACTAAAACATAATTTCTTCCTGTATGAAGTGAATTCTTGCTATTGTGTATCAATTGAGTCTCGGTCAGAGCATTTTGTCTTCAATTCCTATTCCTTGTATGGTATCCTATATTGTTTCTTGTACACCTTTAGAAAACCTCCTAAAGTGTGTAAATCAACATCAACTCCTAAAAGATATTTGATAGAGTCATCGGATTGATGCTTTCACTGAACTCAGTTAGTGAGTAGAAGAAAGGGGTAGGACCCCTAACTTACTTCTGAGATATTCAAAAGTTTCCCTTGGTAGTGGTTTGGTAAAGATATATGCTATTTGTTCCTTTGTGCTAACATACTCCAACACCACTTTTTTTCTCTTGAGCTTCTTCTCTAAGATAATGATATTTGATAGAGATGTGCTTTGTCTTAGAGTGCATAACAAGATTTTTTGAAATGTTAATGGCACTAGTATTGTCACAGAATACAGTTACTAGCTCGGTAACTTTCTCATTTATTCCTTCCAACAGTTGTTTGATCCATGCAATGTTGGTACAATTCAATATTGCAGCAACGTATTCAGTTTCTGTTGTTGACTATGAAACACATCCTTGTTTCTTGCTAAGCCAACTCACTAGTCTTTCTCCTAAAAAGAAAGCTCCTCCACTTGTGCTTTTTCTGTCATCAATGTTGCCTGCCCAATCAGCATCAATATAAACTGTTAAATCAAAATCATTTCCTTTCTGATATGCTAAGTCATAATCTTCAGTGCCCTTCAAGTATCTAAAAATTCTTTTGATTGCTATCATGTGTGTTTCCTTAGGATCTGCAGAGAATCTTGAAACTATACCTACTACATGTGCTATGTTTGGTCTACTGTGAACAATATATTGTATCTTTCCAATCATGGTTCAGTAAAGTGTCTCATCAACAGATGCAGATTCATCATTCTTTGATAATTTACAGTTGGTAGTCATAGGAGTACTTACTGGTTTTGAATCCTCCATTCCAAATTTCTTCAAGATTTCCTTTATGTACTTGGATTGAGTAATGAAAATCTCATTTTTCATAGTATCTGTAAACCTATAAAATACTTTATCTCACTGATTAATGACATCTCAAATTCTTTGCTCATTTCATTTCCAAAGTTCTTATATAGAGAGTCATTTCCACAAAATATAATATCATCAACAAGTATGGCTGGGATTAGTATTCCATTTTCATCATTCTTCATGTACATATTGTTGTTCTCACTTGTCCTTATAAAACCAATCATAATCAAATAAGAGTGCAATCTTTCATACCATGCTCTAGGTGCTTGTTTCAAACCATATAAAGCTTTGTTCAATTTACATACCTAATCTTTATTATTGTCTTCTACAAATCCTTCAGGTTGTTCAATAAAAACTTCTTCTTCTAATATTCCATTCAGAAATGCAGATTTGACATCCATTTGATATACAATTAAGTTTTTGAAAGCAGCATATGCCAACAATGTTCTTACTCCTTCAAGTCTAGCAACGGGTGCAAAAGTTTCACCATAATCAATTCCTTCTTCTTGAGCATAACCTTTGCAAACTAGTCTTGCTTTGTTTCAAATGACCTCTCCTTTTTCATTTAGCTTGTTTTTGAAAATCCACTTTGTACCGATTACATTTTTGTCCTTCGGTCTTGGGATTAGTGTCCATGTGTCATTCTTCTTGATTTGATCAATCTCTTCTATCATAGCATTTATCCAATCTTCACTGTTAAATGCCTTTTTCACTATTCTCAGTTCAAATTCAGATATCAGACATGTGTTCTATCTCAGTTTGTTCCTTGTCATCACTGGATCATCCTTATCTCCTATAATCTGACTTGGTGCATGATGTCTTCTGGCATACTTGGCTAATACAGGCTCAGTAGGCTCTGTATGATCTTCTTCATCACTTGGTAACTGGATATTCTCTTCATTTTCTTCAACAGTTTTCTAAGTAAGACTTGTCGGTTGAACATAGACACATTCATCATAATCTTCTGGCTCCTTGGAATTTCCTTCATCATTTCTTTGTGCAAATTCATCAATTTTCACATTTACACTTTCTACTATTTTGTTAGATGATTTGATCAGACATTTAAATGCTTTGCTTCTAGAAGAATAACCTAGAAATGTTCCTTCTTCACTTTTCTGATCAAACTTGCCATTTCTATCATCTTTGTGTACATAGCATCTACTTCCAAACATTTTAAAATAACTTACATTAGGTTTCTTGTCATACCAGATTTCATATGGTGTCTTCAAAGTACCTTTCTTCAGTTGTACTCAGTTCAGGGTGTAAACTGTTGTGCTTATTGCTTCTCTCCAAAATGTTTGTGGCACTTTCTTTTCAATCATCAGTGTTCTAGCACAATCCACAATAGATCTATTTCTTCTCTCAGCTATTCCATTCTGTTGTGGAGTTCTCGGTGCAGAGACTTGTCTTTTAATTCCATGATCATAGTAGAATAAGTTGAATTCATCCAATGTGAACTCTCCTCCTCTATCTGATCTAAGAAATTTCAGTTGTCTCCCTATTTAATTTTCAACTCTTGCCTTGTACAATTTAAACATTTGAAAAGCTTCTGATTTTTCTTTTAAAAACATTACTAACATCATCCTTGAATAGTCATCCACAAATAATATGAAATATTTATCACCGTAATAACTTTGAACTTTCATAGGACCACAAAGATCAGTGTGCACAAGATCTAAAATTCCCTTAGAAGTGTAATACTTACTTGTGAAGCTTGATCTTGTCATCTTACCATCTAGCATCCTCAGCACATAGCATTCTCAAGTTTTTTAAGACTCGGTAGACCTCTTACTCGATGCTTCTTGCTTATTTTGATCAGATTATCAAAATTTACATGACAAAACCTTTTATGCCATAACCAGGTATCATCTATCTTTGCATACAAACACTTGTTCTGAGTTGAGTCAAGGTGAAATGTCTTACCTTTTGTTTGTGTCTCGGTAGCTGCTAACTTTCCATTCTTGTCATGAACTTTGACAATTCCTTTCTGAAATTCTATTCGGTAACCTATGTTGTTTAGTTGTGCTACACTTAACAAAGTGTATTTCAAACCTTCAACCCAATAAACATCATTGCATCTTGCATTGTCAATAAGTGTTATAGATTCTTTACCTTTCACCAGACATGGTGCATCATTACCAAATCTAACATAGCCTCCATCATAATCTTCTAACATAACAAACTTGTGTTTATCACCTATCATATGATGTGAGCATCCACTATCTATGATCCAAGAATCATTAGTGTTTATGTGAGATATTAGGGTTTTTCCTTCATACCTTTCTTCATCCGATCCATCTTTGATAGCCACATAAACTACTTCCTCTGTATCAGTTTCATCTAATTTATCATCATTGGTTTCCTCATCAGCTATTAAGCATGTCCTTTTATCTCTTCTTCCGAAGTCCCGGTATCCTTTGTAATGATTGTCTTTCTGTCTATCATCTCGGTAATCTCTCTTTTTAGTAGAATCTTTGTCAGGACAGTTAGAAGCCATATGTCCTATCTTATCACAATTAAAAAATTTCAAAGGTAGTTTTCCTTTATACTTACCCTTGCCTCTCGGTAACCTTTTGGCTAATAGTGCTTCAAACTCTTCCTACTTTCTGATTTCCTCATACAGTTTGTGTACTTTTTCCATGTTCTTACAAAATCTTTCACTTGCTCCACTGTGATCTCCTTTAGAGTACTTATACTTTCTTTCATTGTAATCTTTAGATTCATCAAGATAAAAAGAACTAAATGTAGATTCAACTTTATTTACCGAAGATCCACTGTTATCAAAGTTACTTAACTCAAATGCATGTAGCTTACCAATAGTAGCATCTAAAGAAACTGGCATCTTAGGTAAAGACCTCAATTCATTGATTGCAGAGACTCAGATTGCATAAGCCGGTAGAAGGGTTCTTAACAACTTACTTGTTATATCCTTTTCTTCAATAGTTCCACCTGCTCCTTTGATTTGATTGACAATCTCCTTAAGTCTTGTACTGTACTGAGTTATGTGCTCACCTTCCTTCATCCTCATAGATTCAAGTTGTCCTCTTAGACTATCTACTTTTTCTCTTTGAACATGTTCATCTCCTCCATATACTGATATGAGCTTATCCCACATTGCCTTTGCATCATTGTAGCCTTCTAGGTCATTAAACTCTGAGTCGGTCAATGCAGATGTTATTTCAGTCATTGCTTGGATATGTTCTTGCTTTGCCTTTATCTCTTCCATTATAAATGGATAGGTGCTCAGTGTAACAAAATCATTCTCCAGATAGTATACAACATATTCTCCAACTCCTAATAGATGCAACTTCATCCTTTTCTACCATGTAGAGAAACTTGACTTGTTCAGCTTTGGTGCATCTCTCTTATACATCTTTGGATCTTTAACTCAAGTGCCTTTAAACTTTTCTTTCGGAGTCCAAAGCTCTGATATCAATTGATAGTTCTGATACTTAATATAATTATAGATTCAATAGCCAACAAGATGAGAGCGGGGGGGTGAATCATACAAACTTAATCTTCCATAAAAACATTAGATTCAACCTCGGTAACATATACTTCAGTAATATAACCAAAATTGCTAAATATGCAAACTCAAAAGCATATAAACATCATAAACCTCATATCACCAGATTTAATGTGGAAACCCAAATAGGGAAAAACCACTGTGGGATTTTGGACCCACTAAGAAATATACTCTTCTAGAGTATGCTCGGTTAAAAGCAAATCATGTTAAAGATTACAAACACATTGCTAGATGTGACCCGATTAAGGGATTTCCCTCAGATCTGTTAGAATCTTCACCTTGTTAGAAGTGACCTTGTTAAAGGATTTCAAACACTCAATCAGAATGTCACCTTGCTAGAGGGTTTTACAAATAAGACTGTTAAGTCCACTTGGTTAAGAGATTTTATGTCACTTTCACAAAATAACAGTAATAAAAATCTATCTGCAACTTCACATCTAAAATGCTAAAGCAGATTCTTATTTGCTCAATACAATCTAGACATAGAACTAATTTTGTCCATCTGCTGGGCTTCTATACTCTGTTATTCAAATAGGTCTTCAAGCTGCTATGCTCAATAATCACTATGTAGCATCCTTGTGCATACATTTGCCTGCATACATTGTTTATCAACAGTTCCCTATTTATAAACAATTAGCTAACCACTTAATCTCCTTAATCACATTTCCCATGATCAATCATAGCTATCAGATCTTCATGCTTGACCAGGTTCAATGCATCTTTTGATCTGAAAAATGTTTTACCCCACCTTGGAACTTGCATATATTTCTTGGAACTTGTGCTAGGGTATTGCGGTTCAATCTGAATTGTAGATCTTCCTGTTGATCTTCCATTTCCATAGATTCTTAACAAACTTTATTTACAGCATACCAATCATTTAATCAGTTCCAGTTCATCAGTTTCCTTCATTAAATAACATATGTAACCATTTAATGCATTATGTTACAGCTCAATTATAACTCAGTTACAACTCGGTTACAACTTAGCAAATACTAAACTTCACTCAAAAGACATTCCGCCTTCATTAACCGATAGCGATAACCTTAGGGTTTACCAACTAGGTTCCTTAGGGTTTGGTAACATAGTATAGTATTAACCTTACAATTTACAACATATGTATGATGTCAAAACAATCTAAATATCATGATCTCATCATTGTCTGACTCGGTAATAGTTTCCCATTGAATACCTTATTCATCCTCTTATTCATCATAATCTTTCTATGTCTTTTACCGACATCTTTATACTCTTTAAATCATACTTCTCAAGATATAGCAACATCATACTAAATTAGAAAATCAATTTCTTGACATCAATGAAAAAATAATAATATTAAGACAGTAAACATCCTTAATCAGTTATATCCATAATCATCAACAACCTTCTCAATATCCTTGTTGAAATGTCAACAATCTTCCATTATCTATTATAATGCCAAATGCTAACACCTACTTCTGCCGACCTCTACATCCAAAAACCTCAAAGAGAAAAAACCATGGTAGGATTTGTGACCCACAATATAAATTCACTAGCCATATGAAGATATATTACAATATATGATGGGGCTTGCACTTGCAGGAAGGCTTACAGACTAGAGCACACTGCTCATCACAAAAGGAGCCTCACTGACTACATAACAATCTAGACAACAATCTAGAGAAGTGTTGAACTACTTAATATAGTATCTCCTAAGCCAGAATACAGTTCTAGTTTAAGCTCTGTTTGTTCCGGTTAAAACCCAAAACCTCAGTACTGGAATAACCCTTACAATGAATTCTTCACATGCATAGTCTCTCAAAATGGTTTCACATCATATTACATTTCCATGTCCATAACCATATCCATCTATCTATCCTTCTTTCTCTTATCTTAGAATTATTTAATCAATCTTCCCTATATACCCTATACAATTTACATGCCTTATGTCAGCTTACAAAGATATATACAATATCATATTTACATTTCAGCTAGATAACATAATTGAATAAGCATTAAAACAATTTTTTGATGTCAGATCCAAGATGTGTCAGCCTCCAATATCGATGACCTTTTCTATACCCTGTTGGCCTGAATTATCGGTCTTCTATCCTATCGATGTCGGTGCCAGTGCTGGTGTAGAATCTGTGAAGTGCCTTTCGGTACACCATATGAAGCTAAAACCCAAAATATTGTTGCCATCAATGACAACAAAATGAAATCAACCAATAGAGTGAAAAATGGTCAACACTCATGTGAAAAATGGTCATGGTTTCATCTGTCGGTTTCATCCTGCCCAACTCCCCCTAAGCTGAATATGCAAAGTACTTCCATCCAAAATTCCAAAAACTCTGTAGCTCCCCCTAATGTATGAAACTCTTCATTCTTTCTTTTTCACATGTACACTATTCCCCCTTTGACACCAATGCCCAAAAATAAGAGAATGTCAAAGAATAATAATTGTACACTGAATACCTCCAAAAATGTGTTATCGGAGCTTGACTAATTTCAAGATTTCCAGATAAGATTTCTCTAATAACTCTACATAAGTATCCCAACCGGTTTCAAATGTGTCGGAGATGGATACAAGTCCACTCAATAAATATGCAAGTGATTCTTTCTTAGTGACTTCTGCTGGTGTGGTCTTACCAAACATATCCATGCATTTCCTCTTATGTACACCAAGTGAATCCAATCTTGGACTCACCAAACGTCTGAGACTTCTATCTCTCTGAATGATCTTATCTCTTTCCTTTTCAAGAGAAGAAATTTTTTTCTCTAAGGTTAAAATTATCCATCAATAGATGTGGTCAATGAAGTTAGTCAATTAAAAGAGTTGACAATATTAGCAATCTTTTCCTGTAACTCCTTTATCTTCTTGTCTACATTTTCTATAAGAATCTTTGTATTTCAACATACCCTGTATATGTTAGTACCTTGTTTCAAATAATTTTCAATAAGAATAAGCTTCTCCTCAATCTTCTTCTTCTCTGTCTCAATTATTTGATCAAAAGCAGCTCTCTTAGCCAGAGTGAATCTCTCAAGAGCTTGCCGGTTAGAGATCTGTTGTAATGATTTAAAATCTTTAGAAATGTGCTTTTTTATCACCTTAATCTTTCTAGAAGGGCTCACTTCATTCTCAATCTTACATTCCTAGACCAGTCTGTGCAAAACTATTATTGATTGATTTATTATTTCCTTATTTGCAGATCCCTCCATTAGTTTTTGAGTAGCCATCATTATTAGCTCTGTGGGACTCATTTTTGTGATGGATTTCTTCTTAACTTGAGAAGTTTCAATTGTCAACAATGATGGACTCCCAAATGGTGCCTTACTAGATTCCCCTACTTTATCTAGTGATTTAGCTTTTATTGTCTCCTCACTTGCATCGGTGGCTTCGCCACTTGGTACAATCTATGCAACTGCCAGTTCTTCTCTAGGAACAATATCCTCAACCTGTACATTAATATCCGGAGGACAAGTGTCCTCAATGTTAGTGTCATGTACAATGTTATCAGTAATAACCAATGTCTCAATATGTGTCTATATATTTGTGATAACCAGTGGCTCAATTTTCACTACCTTGATGTTATTCAAAACTGTGGGTGGAGTACCCATAATTTGTTTGCCTTTCCCTTCAACTAGAGTATCTAAAGTCTCATTTTTTGTCTCCGGTGAAATGAAGAATCCTCTATGCTCTCCCAAAAAATTTATCCACGCCTTTTGTGTTTATTTTATCACTTCATTCATTCTTCCTAACATTAGGTTAGTTATTCTGTGTTTGTTGTTAAAGACCTTTCTGTCAGCAGCCTCTGTTGTCTTCTCCATCTCATCTAGAGCTATGGTAACACAGATGGTTAAAATTTCCTACATCTTAATGTGTTTGTCTTCTTGCATTGTAGATAACCTTCAAGCATCTAACATGTTGTATAGCTCTGCTGATATTTGATTTTTTATTTCAATTAATTCTTTCTTATAGATATCTAAATATAGAATCACTGCTTCCTCTACCTCTCTATATTCATCAACTTCTCATGTATCATAATAAGACTTAATATTTTTCAATATTCCATCCTTAGTGATTTCATCAACAATTTCAGTACAAGTCTTGGATGAAATGATTGTTACATTACCAGTCTCAAGTGCCAAGTCAATGTCACTTTTCTTCCTCCTCCTGGTAGTATCGAATGCAGCTAATGGTGTCGCCTTAGGTGCCTGCTTTTGTTTCGATAATTTGATGGTAGCCTTTCTAACCAATTGTTTCTTTGCTTCCACCTTAGGTTCTTCCAGTTTCTTTCTCACAACTCTTTTGAAATCTATCGATGTATTATCTTTAGATTCAAATTTTGCAATCATAGGTTCAATGTGAACTACTAGATCCTTCCTCTTTCTCCCTTTCTCTGAGACAACATCAATAAGAGCCTTAATATCTTTAGAAACTTCCTGTACAAACTTTCTTGCCTTACCTTCTTGTTTTTCTGTCTTCTTTCGGTTGAACTTAGTTTCAACCCAAGAGTCTTTTGTTGTGCTATTCCACAAGGTTTTTTTGCTTCATCTATCTCTGCATCAAGTAGAATTTTCACATATGCATCAAGAATTAATGCATCAACCTCATAGCCCATTTTAGCTATCCATATCTTCTGGGGCTTGACTGCCTCCATGAGGATCTCATCTTTCTTGACCATGAAACATATGTTGGTAGAGTATTTCTTTACTATATGCTCAGGTAATCTTATTCTAGACCTCATAGATTTCTGAAATAATTTGAAATAACCCCATACCTTATCATCTCTAAGACTTCCCAATACAAAAATTGATTGCTTAAGTTGTCTTCCTACCGGCATGTCAAAATCCCATTGCTTCCATCCAAAACCAGGAGTATCATTCAAAAAGTATAGCATTAAATAAAGCAACAAATTTCCATACCAGAAGATGCACTTATTTTCACCTTTAATCTTCCCTAAATTGATCAATAACTCCTCAAGTATCTAGTCACAAAGATCTAACTTGATATTTTCTCTCATCATCTGATATGCAGCCAAAATATATGAACTTGAAATTGAATTCAATCGGTTAGACTGGGTTACCTTGTAACCTATGATCATGCTACCAAACTTGATATTGGTGTTGGTGATGGTGCTCACATTCATTGATCTCTTGTCTGATGTGGCTCCAGTGATCTTCCTTACAAAGTCATTTGATATTTTCTTGACTGAATGTTTCCCTATCGATGATAAACATGTAATTACCCAGATGGCTTCCTTAGTGATTTTGTAGGGTCGGTCCAACCATATGAATTCCCCATGTACTTTACTTAGTACATATCTGATTATCTCATCTTCGAACTCTAAAATATCTAGATTATCAGTGAACCCTAGATCTTCGATGTGTTGATATGCTGGTTTGATCTTACCAAATTCTCCCATGAGTTCATTCATATACATCCCCTTGATCTCCAAAGTTCCTAAGTCCTCTATATGAAAATGAATATAGGCCCTAACATCTTCCACATATACCACTCCCTCTGAAACGTGAGAAAATGCTCGAACCAAATCTTCCTTGGTAGCCATATGTGGATACCGTTTAAAAATTGGTGTGGGATGGTCCTTAACTTCTACTACTGTTGGATTTACAATGAAAATAGGAGCAGAAGATGATCCCGATTCCATGATTCAAGAAAAACACCTTTAGAACACTTCTAGTGAAAACCTCTAACAAATCCTTCCAGATGTCGGTGTGATTCCTCAAGAAGAAATCTGATCACCTTTGAATAGCTTCTTATTGCACTAAGTCACTCTGAATTGCTTTGAAATTGCTCTGAATGTTAGGTGAATGATAATGAAGTGTAATCAACCTTTTATCCATTGAGAAAACCCTAATCTTCTATTGACATAAATGACTGTCAGTGAATGATATTGAATCTCACTCTAAATATATCAATGCCAAATAATCCTCTTAAATATCTGGAACATCTTCTAGAATCTCTTCTAGGGGCATATGCATTATCTTCCATGAAATTCGCCTACCCCTAAGGTATCTGCCTTAGTTACCAGTTGAGCTCACTACTGATGCAGGAGCAACCTCTTCTACTAGATAGATAACCAGGACATTCCCATCTGATGATTTCTCTTTAGTCTTCCTAACCCATCTCTGAGTGTGATCATGCTGGATTTTAGTAACCTTCTCTTTTCCTTTATCATTTGATCCTCCATTGCCTACCAATGGATTTTTGCTTCTGCAAAACTTAGCAATATGTCCAATTTCATTGCATGTATAACATGTAACATTGTTCTTTTAAATTGCTTTGCTAAAACCGATTAAATTGCTTGACCTACATTGATTAACCATATGTCCAAATTTTCCACAAGCATAGCATTTTACATTCATTCTCTAATATTTTGTCTTATGACCAAACTTATTGCATTTAGAACATTTATCAAGAGCAGAATTAGAGTTTTGATTTGCTCATTTAGAACATTTATTGGGAGCAGAATTAGAGTTTTGATTTGCTCTGTTTCTACATTGCCTAGCCATGTGTCCAAATTTATTGCAAACAAAAAATCTACCATTGGATTTATAAGCATTGAATTGTCTTACTGGTGCCTTATGGTTTTGATCATCATTAGCAGTACCAGAATTTTTTCCTTGCTCAAATCTAAGTCCACTAGAATCTCCAATTTGTCTCAGTCTCTTCAATAAGTCATCAAGTTGAGTTGAGTTGATCTTGAATTTTTCTTTGTACTCACTAGCAGTAGTTAAGTCTTCTCTTAGTATCATCATTTTTTTTTCAATCTCTTGCTTATTATTCTAGGATTATACCAAATCCATCCTCAATATCTCATTTTCATGAGTCAACCTACCAGATTCTTCAAATTTGTTCTTCAAGGATACAACAAGACTTTCTTCCTTTTTATTTTTGTCCTCAATCTCCTTAGACATCCTCATAGTCATAGTTTGCATTTCATTTTTCATAACCATGTTCTCCTAGCCCAATTTATGACATTATTCCTTAAGTGCATTTTCATCATCTTGATTTTACAAAAGTTCCTTCCTCCTAGCTTGAACAGATGAAAGTCTCTCGTGTAGGACAAGAATGAATTCCTTAGCAAAATTCAACTCATCGTGTAGCTTTCAATTCTTCAATATTTCAGCATCATAATCTTCAAGTGCCATCTCAAGCTGTTTCTCCAAAGTTTTATTCAATGATTCTAGTTTCAAGATCTTCCTCAAGCCGTTAAACTTCCTTTGAGGCACAAGGCTCTGATACCAATTGTTGGAAACCAATAACACTAAGAGGGGGGTGAATCAATGTTATACCGCAATAGAATATTTTAATCTTAAAAAAAGCATTCATACACCAACTGATATACCAGTATAAATACAATTAAAAGAAGTAATGTAACTAATAAGCCTTTATATGTGGAAAAACTCAAAGAGGAAAAACCACGGTGGTATTTGTGACCCACAATATCAATTGACTGGCCATATGAAGAGATATTACATTATATGATGGGACCTGCACTTGTAGGAAGGCTTATATCCTTGAGCACACTTCTCATCACAAAATGAGCCTCACTGACTACATAACAATCTAGACAACAATCCGGAGAAGTGTTGAACTGCTTAATATAGCATCTCCTATGCTAGAATACAGTTCTGGTTTATGCTCTATATGTTCCGGTTAAAGCCCAAAACCTCAGTACCTAAATAACCCTTACAATGAATTCCTCACATACATAGTCTCTCAGAATGATTTCACATCATATTATGTTTCCATGTCCATAACAATATCCATATTTCTATCCTTATTTTTCTTATCTTAGAATGATCTAATCAATCTGCCCTATATACCCTATACAATTTACATGCCTTATGTTGGCTTACAAAGATATATACAATATCATATTTACATGTCGACCAAATAACATAAATGAATATGCATTTAACCAATTTTCTGATGCTAGATCTAAGATGTGTTGGCCTCCAATACCGATGACCTTTGCTATACACTATCGGTTTGAATTGTCAGTCTTCTATCCTATTGGTGCCGATGCCAGTGTTGATGTAGAGTCTGTGAAGTGCTTATCGGTACACCATATGAAGACAGAACCCAAAATCTTGTTGCCATAAATGGAAACAAAATAAAAATCAACCAATAGAGTGTCAATTACTAACAAATACTACTGAGTGTGAAGCCTTATTATTGGGATTGGCTGAGGCAAAGAAGTTGGGAGTGCAATTGTTGCTAGTAAAGGGAGATGCAAAGTTGATTGTGAAACAATTCAAAGGGTTGTTCAATGTAAAGAATGAGAAGTTGAGGCACTACCATAATAGAGTGGGATGAAATTGAGGGTTTTGATTCTTTTTCTACCGAGGCCATTCCCAAAGAGAAGAATTCTAAAGCTGATTATTTGGAAGTAACAACTTCCCTTTTGGTTCCTCATCCTGAGTTCACAGATGATACCTACCAAGTGGAATTGATATACCAATGAAGTGTACCTGATAATTCAGAATTTTGTTAGGTCTTTGAAAATGACAAGCAAATCAAGAAGTTTTTGCATTGCACATAAATGTTCACTGCTACTTTCTTTGAAGGATAAGAAGCTAAGTGCAAGGAGTTTTCTCTGGAACCAGGTCAAGAGATAAATGATGAGGTAATAAAACTAAAAGGAAATAATATTCCTAAAGGGTTAGTCTCCTTAGAACATCTCCGTGACCATCATGATACCTTTTGTAAGAAGAAGGATGAGCAAATTCCCACAGTTCAAGATCCTGGTGGCTATGAAAGAGTTAATATTGGAACTAAGGAGGATCCTAAGTATGTTAACTTAGGCAAATGTTGCACACCTGTAGAAAATAAAAGGTTCATAAGTCTCCTGTTGGAATACATAGATGTTTTTTCCTAGTGCTATGATGACCTGAAGAACTTTAGGGAAGGAAAATTTCAACACCATATTCGTTTGAAGCCTAGAACAAGCCCTTTTTGGTAGAAACTTAGGAACTTTAATCCCAATTTATTTGAGGCCATCTTTAATGAGGTGCAAAAAATGTTGAAGGCTAGAATCATATATCCTATCCATCATTCCACTTGGATAGCCAACATAGTCCCATTTCATAAGAAAAATGAGGAGATAAGAATTTGTGTGGACTTTAGGAATTTGAATCAAGCTAGCCTAAAAGATAATTGTCCACTGCCTGCTATGGATCATATTTTGCAAAAAGTTTCAGGTTCAGAAATGATGTCTATTCTTGATGGATTTTGTAGTTATAAGTAGATTATTGTCTTAGAAAAAGACCAACACAAAACAACTTTCATCACTCCCTAGGGTACTTTCACATACAACAGGATGTCGTTTGGCCTAATAAATGCTAGAGCAACCTTCTAGAGGGCTATAGACTTGTCTTTTGGTCACCTAAAAGATAAAATAATTGTTATATACCTTGATGATTTATCTATCTTTTTGAAGAGGAGAAAACATCACCTAAGAGACTTAAGGCAAGGATTGCAGAGATGCCAAGAGCATGGAGTGTCTTTGAATCTAAAGAAGTCAGTGTTCGGGGTTACTAAAGGAAAATTACTTGGTCACATCATTTCCAAAGAGGATGCCAAAGTGGATCCTCAAAGGGTGAAGGCAATGCAGCAGCTGAGTCTACCATCTAATAGAAATGGAGTTGAGTCCTTCTTTAGATAGGTGAATTTTCTGAGAAGGTTTGTCCGAGATTTTGCAAAGACCACTAGGTATATAGTGAATATGATGAGTGAGAAGAAGGCATTCAAATGGAATGAAGATGGAAAGAAAGAGTTTGAAGCAATAAAAGAGGCAATTGCACAGGCCCCCACACTTATTAATCTAGACTTTAAGATGGACTTTATCATTTATTGTTACGCCACTGAGCACACCATGTCAAGAATCTTGTTGCAAAAAAATGAAGAGGATGTGGAAGTTCTTATTGCGTTCATGAGCGTACCATTGAAAAGGAATGAATTAAAGTATTCATTGATGGAAAAAAGAAACCATTTGTAGTATTAAAAGTTGTGAAACATTTAAATATTACATTCTTCATTCCCATGCAATAGTTTATGTGTCCCATTCTATTGTGAAGAGTATCTTGTGTTGGAATCCAAGAACACTGAGAGTGAGATGAATCAGTGTTCTACCAGAATGATCAATCTTAACCTTATTAGTACATGCATACACCAACCGGTATACCGGTACATATAGAATTAAAAGAAGTAAAGCAACCAATAAGCCAATCACATAAATGAATACCATAACACATAGAATTATACGTGGAAAACATCAAAGAGGAAAAACCACGGTGGGATTTGTCACCAACAATATCAATTCATTGGCCATATGAAGAGATATTACAAAATATAAGGGGCCTGCACTTGTAGAAAGGCTTACAGCTTAGAGATCACTTCTCAATCACAAAAGGAGCCTCACTAACTACATACAAATCCAAACTACAATCTGGAGAAGTGAATGAACCTCTAAGATAGCATCTTCTATGCCTGAATACAATTCCAGTTAAGTTCTATCTATTCTAGTCTAAAACCCTAAACCCTTTACTGGAATACCCCTTTACATAAATATCCTCATATACATTATCTCTATGATATATTTTGCATCTCCTTCATTATTTCCTTCCTAATACATATTCACATGATCTCTCATCTCAAAATGATCTAACCTACTAACTTATATACCCTTTACAATTCATCATGCCTTATGTCGGCTTAGAAAGATAATTACAATATTAATATACATGTCGGCTAGATAACATAAATACATGAATATCAAAATCAATTGTCGATGTCGAATCCAAATGATGTCGGCCTCCAATACTCATAGCCTTATTCTAAACCATGTCAGCCCGCATTGCTAGTAACCTAGGAATTCCTTCCATCTTGTCAGTGCTAGTGTTAGTGAAGTGTCTGCTGGTACACAACTTAACCAAAACATGAAGCTGAAATAACTTTCCATGTTGCCATAAATGACAACATAGCAAAACCAACCAATTGAGTGTCAATTGCCAACAATATCCCCCTTTGGCATTGATGGCAACACTCATGTGAAAAATTATCATCGATTCATTTGTCGGTTTCATCCTGAGCCTGCTCCCATTGAGATGAATATCCATCTATACAAAATACTCCATACTTTCATAGTCTTCCATCTATAGTCCCCCTAATGTATATAACTCCCTTTTATTTTTATTTTTCACATCTATATATCTCCCCCTTTGAAATCAATGCCATGAAAATATCCAAAAAGAGTACATAAAATCCAAAAATCGGGACAAAGAATGAAAGATTCTATACAATTAATATCCCAAAAATGCCTTACCAAAGCTTAATATATTTGAAAATATCTAGATATGCCATTGCCAATAGCTCAATATAAGTATCCTAACCATATTTGAAAGTGTCAAAAATAGATACAAGTCCATTTAGCATATGGGCAAATGACTCTTTCTCATTTAACTCTACCAGTGTGGGCTTACCAACCATATCTATACACTCCTTATGTACACTAAGTGAATCCAACCAGGGACTCACCAAACCTCTAAGACTTCTATCTCTTCTTATGATTTTGTCTTTTTCCTTCTCAAGAGCAGAAACTTGGGATTCCAAAACCAAAATCTGACCATCAATGGATGCAGTCAATGAATTTAATCCATCAAAAGAATTTGTTATACTTGCAATTTTCTCCTAAAATTCCTTAATCTTTTTATACAAATTAAATGTAAGAACATCTATGTTACAACATACTTTGTAAATATTTGTACATGGCTTCAAAGAATTATCTATCAATTTCAGTTTTTCATTTATTTCCTTCTTCTTAGATTTAATCATTTGATCAAATGAAGTTCTTTTAGCTTGTGTGAACCTCTCCAGTGCTTGCCGGTTTTAAATCTATTGTAAGGATTGGAACTCCTTTGAAATGTGTTATGTGATTGTCTTAGGCTTGTCAGATGGGCTCACTTCTCTGTCAAACATGCACTTTGGGACTAGTTTGTGCAAAACAATATAGACTGATCAATAATCACTTTATGCATAGATCCCTCCTTCAACATTTTATGCACAGCTATCATTATAAGTTCAGTAGAACTCATCTCGGTTATGCTTTTCTTTTCAAACTACAAGGTGTCAATTGACAACAATGATGGACACACTACCAGTTCCATGTTGGATTCCTCTTCCTTCTCCTTTCATGATTTAACCTTTGTAGCCTCCTCACTTACATCGGTGGCTTCACCACTTGGTGCAGTCTCAGTAACTGTCGGTTCCTCCCTAGGAGCTGTATCCTTATCTTGTACATCATCAATCTTTACACTCTCTGTATTTGTTGGTATCTCAACATTTTTCTGTACATTTGTATCTACTAGTGGCTTAATTTCCACTAGCTTAATTTTTTTCAAAATTGAGGGTGAAGTACCTATAATACCCTTTCCTTTCCCCACAACTGGGATATTTGTAGTATCTATTTTTTATTCTAGTGAAGTATAGAAACCATGGTTCTCTTCAAAGAACTTAACCCATGTCTTGTGGGTCTCCTTGATTATTTCATTTACACTTCCTAGCATAAGATTGATTATTCTATGTTTGTTGTTAAATATTTTTCTATCTGCAACCTCAAGTGTTTTATCCATCTCTTCTAGAGAAATAGAAACACAAACAGTAACAATTCTTGTATCTTTATATGCTTGTCTTCTTGCATTGCTGATAGTCTCCTAGCATCTAACATATCATATAATTCTACTGGTATTTGATTTTCAATTTCTATCAAGGATTTCTTATAAATATCTAAATATAATAATACTACTTCCTCTAGTTCTCTTTGTTCTACATTATCCAAATGCTCATAATACAATTGTACATTCTTTAACATGCCATATTTAGTAATTTCATCAACTAATGTTGCACAAATTATAGATGGAATAGTAGTTACATTATCGGTGACAAGTGCCAGATCAGTGTCATCCATCTTCTTCCTTTTTGCAGTAGCAGATGGAGCTAAAGGTGTTTCTTTTGGTGCTTTTCTCTATGTCGATAACTTGAATGTAACTTTCTTAACCGGTTTCTTTTTTGCCTCTACTTTGGTTTCCTTAGTTTTATTTCTTAATACCCTTTTAAATACCAATGGTGTGTCATCTTTAGATGCAGATTCTGCTATAACATGTTCAATAATCACTTCTAGTTCTTTTCTCTTTTTGCCTTTCTTTGGGACAACATCAATCAATGCTTTGATATCCTGAGAAACCTTTTCCACAAACTTACTTGCCTTTCCTTCTTGCTTCTCTCTCTTCTTCTAGTTGAACTCAATTTCAACCTCTTGTGTCTTTTTCTTTGCAGTACCAAATGTTTTGAGAGATTCATCTACTGGTGCATCGATTAACATTTTTTCATAGGTATCTAAAATCTCTCCATCAACTTCATAGACCATTTCCTCAATCTAGATCTTCTGGGGCATGACCGCTTCCATGAGTGTTTAATCTTTCTTCACCATGAAGCATATGTTAGTTGAGTATTTATCAACAATGTGTTTAAGAACCCTCTCTCTATATTTCATAGCTTTTTTAAATGCCTTAAAATATCCCCAAACTTTATCATCTCTCTGATTACCCAATGAAGAAATTAACTGTTTCAGTTGCCTCCCTACCATGATGTCAAATGGCCACTATCTCTTCCCAAAACTGGGAGTCTCATTTATGAAAAATAGTATTAAAAATACAATAAGGTGTCCATACCAAAAAGTTCCCTTCTTTTCACCTTTAATCTTTCCTAGGTTTATCAATAGTTTATCTAACATCCAACCACATAGATCTAATTTCTCATTTTATCTCATCATCTTATAAGTTGCGAAAATGCAAGAGCTGGAAACAAAATTCAATCAATTTAACTGAGTTATCTTGTAACCAATGACCATGCTACCAAATCTGATGTCTGTATCGGTGATAGTGTTGATTCTCATAGATTGCCTATCTGATGTTGTGCTGGTGATTTTGTTGACATAACATTAGAGACCTTCTTATCTGGACGCTACCCAACCTGTGGTAAACTGGTGAGTGCCTTGATGGCTTCCTTGGTAATCTTGTATGTTCTATTCAACCAAATGAACTCTCCATGTACTCTACTCAAAACATACCTAACTATTTCATCTTTGAATTCTGGAATGTCCAGAATGTTGGTAAACCCTAAGTCTTCAATGTGCTTGTATTCTGGCTTGATCTTTCCCAAATCTCCCATTAGCTCGCTCATGTACATGTTCTTCATATTAGATGTCCTCAAATCCTGGATGTGACAATGAATGTTGGCTCTAACATCTTCAACATAAACAACTCCTTTCAGAACACTGGAAAATGCTCCAATCGAGTCATCTAGGGTAGCCACATGCAAATATCACTTGAAAGTCAATTTGGGACGGTCCTTGACCTCAACAATAATCGGGTTTGGAAAAAAGATAGGCATAGATGATGATCCCACTTCCATGGTTAAAGATAAATACCTATGATTTTTTGTCAATAAAACCCAAACAAACTCTTCCAATCACTGGTGAAATCACTCAAGAAGATATCTGATCACACTAAGTCGCCTTTGATCACTCTTAATCACTCTTAATGCAAGGTGATAAAAAATGAAGTGGATTCAACCTTTTAAGCTCCAAGAAAAACCCTAATCTGTCATTGATATAAATGACTTCCAATGATAGATACATGATCTCTGTTGTGCATCTCTATGTCGAATAACCATCTCCAATGTCTGGAACATCTTCCAAAACCTCTTCACGGGGCATATGCAACATCTTCATGAATTTTTCCTACCCTTAAGGCATCTGCCTTAGTTAGCGATTGAGCTTCTTGTCGATGTAGGAGCAACCTCTTCTATTAGATAAGTAACCGATACATTCCCATCTATAGATTGATCTTCTAACTTCCTAACCCATCTTTGGATATGATCTTGCCATATTTTATTAACCTTCTCTTTCCCTTTGTCATTTGATCTTCCATTACTAACAGGTGGATTTATGCTTCTACAGAACTTAGCAATATGTCCAACCTCATTACATGCATAACATGTAACATTGTTCTTTTTAATTGCTTTGCTAAAATCAGTATAATTGCTTGACCTGCACTAATTAGCCATATGTCCAAATTTTCCACATGCATAACATTTTACATTCATTTTGAAATCTTCTATTTTATGACCATTCTTATTGCATTTAGAACATTGACTAGGAGAAGAATTATTATTCTGATTTGCTCTATTTATACATTGCCTAGCCATGTGACCAAATTTATTACAAGCAAAGCATCTACAATTTAATTGATAAGAATTGAACTACCTTACTGGTGCCTTATGGTTTTGATCTTCATTTGTAGTACCTGAACTATGTGCTTGTTCAAATCCAAGTCCACTTGAATCTCCATTCTGCCATTTTCTTTTCAATAAGTCATCTAGTTGTGCTAAACTAATCTTGAATTTTTCTCTATACTCACTTGCAATAGTCAGATCATCTCTCAAAATTATCATTTGTCTCTCAAGCTCTTGTTCATTACTCTAGTATTTTACTAAATCAATTCTCAACATATCATTCTCATGAACCAACCTACCACATTCTTTAAGTTTGTTCTTCAGAGATGTAGCAAGATTTTCTTCCTTTTTCTTCCGGTCCTCAATCTCCTTAGACATTCTCATAATTATAGCTTGCATTTCATTTCTCATGACCATGTTCTCCCGACTCAACTTCTGACACTATTCCTTAAGTGCATCTTTCTCTTCATCATCTTGATTTTGCAAAAGTTCCTTCCTCCTAGCCTGAACAAATGATAGTCTCTCCTGTAGGAAAAGAATGAATTCTTGAGTAGAATTCAATTCATTTTGTATCTTCAGGTTCTTTATCCTTTCAACATCATAATCTTCAAGTACTTATATCCATAAATTTTGGATTCAGGATCTCCCTCAAGCTATTAAACTTCCTTTGAGGTACAAGGGTCTAATACCAATTGTTGGAATCCAAGAACACCGAGAGGATGGGGGGGCAGGGGGGGTGAGTCAGTGTTCTACCAGAATGATCAATTTTAACCTTATTAAAATATGCATACACCAACCTGAATATTGGCACATATAGAATTGAAAGAAGTAAAGCAACCAATAAGCCAATCACATAAATGAATACCATAACACACAAGATTATATGTGGAAAACCTCAAAGAGGAAAAAACACAGTGGGATTTGTGACCCACAATATCAATTCACTGGCCATACGAAGAGATATTACAAAATATAAGGGGCCTCCACTTGCAGGAAGGCTTACAGCCTAGAGCACACTGCTCAATCACAAAAGGAGCCTCACTGACTACATACAAATCCAAAATACAATCCAGAGAAGTGAATGAACTATTAAGATAACATCTTCTATGCCTAAATACAGCTCTGGTTAAGCTCTGTCTATTCCGGTCTAAAACCCTAAACCCTTTATCGAAATACCCCTTTACATAAATATCCTCACATACATGATCCCTCTGATATATTTTACATATCCTTCATTATTTTCTTCCTAATACATATTCACATGATCTCTCATCTCAAAATGATCTAACCTACTGACTTATATACCCTTTACAATTCATCATGCCTTATGTCAGCTTACAAAGATAATTACAATATCAATATACATGTTGGCTAGATAACATAAATACATGAATATCAAAATCAATTGTTAATGCCAGATCCAAATGATGTCAGCCTCCAATACTGATAAACTTATTCTAAACCATGTTGGCCTACATTTCTAGTAACCTGAGAATTCCTTTTATCCTACTGGTGCTGGAGACAGTGAAGTATCTGCCAATACACAATTGAACTGAAACATGAATACAAAACAACTTGAAATGTTTCCATCAATGACAAAATAGTGAAACCAACCAATTGAGTGTCAATTGCCAACATCTTGATGCAACAAGACATTGGAATGAATAATAGGCCAACGTGGGTTTCAAAGATACAAGAGTTCAATCTAGATATCAAACTAACAAAGCTAGTAAGAGGTCAAGGCCTATGTAAGTTGATTGCCGAAAGTAAAATGGAGTTGAAGATGAGTTGCCATGGGTTCTTTTTGTAGGCCTGCAAGATTCTTGGTTTACTGATGTAGCCTTCTATCTGACCTACAGAGAGTGTCCTACACATTTCTCTCCCAGAGAGAAATGAAACTTGAGATTAAAAGCAGCCAAGTATGTTAGTTTTGATGATGTATAATATAAAAAGGGGTTGGATGGTACTTTCCTCCGATGTGTGGACAAAGCACAACAAGAGGCCTTGTTGAAATAATTTCATAATCATTCTTATGGTGATCATTTCTCTTCCACCATCACTGCTAATAAGATATTAAGAAATTATTATTACTGGCTTGGAATGTTTAAGGATGCATATGTTTGGGTTACCAATTGTGAGAAATGCAAGCTATTCATAGGGAAGCCGCAGCTCGCCGCTTTACCTCTCAAATCGTTGGTTATAGAAGAACCTTTCAAACAATGGGGTTTAGATTTCATAGGTCCATTATCACCTTCTTCCAGTGTTACACATACACATTCTTATAGCCACTGATTATTTCATTAAATGGGTAGAAGCAACACCTATCAAAAGGACAACCTCATAGGTTATGTGTGCGTTCTTGAAGGAGAATATCCTACTCCACTTCAGAGTACCTCTAAAAATAATAACTGAAAATTCCACAAGCTTTTCCTCTATTGAAATTTCTTTTTTTTGTTATGATCATGGAATTTCATTGGCTCATTCTTCAGAGTATTACCCACAAGGCAATGGTCAAGCAGAGTCTAGTAACAAGAATTTGATTAACATCATGAAAAATTTGGTGAGTGCAAATTTAAAAGATTGGCACAAGAAGTTATATGAAGCTCTATGGGTAGATAGAACATCACCAAAATGAGTGATTGGAATGTCACCTTTTGAGCCTCTGTACAAAGTTGGGGCTCAACTCTCACTTCCTTTGGAGTTAGCAGCTTCCAAATTGTAAACAGTAGTTAAGGATGTATATTTTCAGGATGCATTGGAGAAAAGAGTTACGTATTTGGCCAAGATTGAAGAAGAAAGAGAAAAGCATGTGGATCACATTATTGAACATCAATAGTGGCTCAAAAATATTTTTGATCGCAGGGGTCGACCAAGGAAATTTATGTTGGGAGATCAAGTTTTTCTGTAGGATAAAAGGAGGGAGCCCAAAGGAGCACATGATAAATTTGATTTATTATGGAAAGGGTTGTTTTCTGATCCATAAAGTCAAAGGGATAAATACTTTTAGACTCTCTTATTTAGATGGTACAACTCTTCCTCTATCTTACAATAGGCAAGATCTCAAGCTTTACAAATTTTAGACAGGTGTCCCCTGCATCTTTTACTGTAGATTTGTAGAGTAGTTGTCAGTTTTGGTGTCAGTTTTGTTTAGTTTGTTCTAGATCCTTACCTTTCTTTTAGTGTGAAACCAAAGATTCTGAGTGCCTTCCTAGTCCTTTGTAGTCCTAGTTCCCAATTGGAGCTGATGTTACCCTCCCTTAATTCTCAATTGTTAAAGATTGAACAATTATTGGCAGTGTTCTTTAGAGTGAAGCCTTGTGTAAAGTTTAGTTATATGTCGGGTCATAAATTCTTTGAACTTGAACCTTTCTGTTGAACTCATCCAAGGTACAAAGTTCAGGTTCAAATGGTCTTGTCACTCCATGGTCATGTCTTTAGTAAAGTTTTGTTGGGTGCATCTTTGAACTTTAACCTTTGAATAATCTTTGAAGAAAGTTCAAGATTCAAGGTTCAATATGTGTGAAAGTGGAATTTGGTCCGAAGTCTTGTCTTTAGCAAGGTCTGTTGTATATTCTTATGTTGGTTCCTTTGTAGATCATTTTGGTTTTGTTGAACTTGAACCCCTGAACCACCATTGAAGTGGTTCAAAGTTCAAGGTTCAACCTCATATGAATGTAGCTTCAAGCAGAAAAGGAAAGTATCATGTTGGCGGGTGTTTTGAAAAAAAAAAAATTCCAAATTTAAAGAGAACCTGAGATAATAAGCCATGAGGTGTACTATATTTCATGGTAATCATGAAGAGGAAGGAATAAGCCGAATAATAATGAGATGTCAGGAAAGGGTCTTTTCAGGGTAAGGAAGCATGGATAAGTAGTTAATTAATCTTGAATGAATCATGTGACTAATCATCTCTCCCTTACTTGAGTTTTTTTTTTAAATCATTTCTCGTAGTTGCCCATTTCACAATTGAGCAAGTGTTGGATGCTATGCATGGTGGCTTGTCCTCTATTTTTGCAGTCCAGAATCCTCTTTCAAGGTGAGTTTTGTTCTTTTTCCCCTCATCCTCATCATTCCATTTATTATAGGGCTCTCTTAGTTTTTTTTCTTGCCAAGTTTTTTGTTTACCTATAAGTCCAGTGTAGAAACCCAAGATGAGACCGACATTGCCTAAAATTGACCAAAACTCAGGGCTAGTTTGTTCACACTCATATTTAGGTGATACTTTCCTCTCGTTGGTAGATTTAGATGAATTTCATGAGAGAGTGCAAGATTCTAAAAATTCTTGTCTCATACAGAAAATAATTCATAGTGGGTTAATAGAAGTGACAACCTTTCCTCCAATCCTTCCCTGTCAAGAATTAGTCCAAGAATGTATGAACCACTATGACCTTGTTCAAAGGAGCATCCAAACTGCAAATGGTGAAGTTCTACTGAAAGTGAATCAAGAAACCATTGTTGCCATCATGAAGATTCTAGAGAAAGCACGGTATGAAGATTGGTCAGTGTCTAAGTCACACGGGTTGTTTTCCAAAAAGAAGACAATGTATCAAAGTGTTATTGTGTCATGCCCAAACTTTTGGGTACAAACAAAATAATTTTTTATTTTTTTTAAAACACTTAACCTAATACAACTAACCTAAATAAACTAATGCAAAACTAGTTTAGTCTTAACTATGTTTTGAGTGATTTCAATAACTACACCAATTTGGTGAAAAACCATCTAAGTTAAAAACAAGAATTATAATTCTCCAACAGAATTTAATATTATCTTCCATTAATAAATAGTTGAACTCACTTAGCCAATGATCTCGAAATTAATTGATAGGGGATATTAATACCCTCTTATAGCTCTTTAATTACCTAGGGTCTAAATAAATTTGTCCTAGTTCTTAGATTAAATAAACCTATTAAATAAAATATCCATAAATTAAAACACCTTATAATTTAAAACTTAAGAGGGGCCAACTTGACCCTACCTATATCATTTTATTTTCCCCAAGGATTTATCCTTCCAAAGAGTTTTAAAGTCTTCTTATTAAAATGTTTCTACATTTATTTAATAATTAAAAGTGCATTAATTAATTTACAAATAACTATTTTGATCCCATATAAATATAGAATTTAATTACATATATATATATATGTGTGTGTGTGTGTGTGTGTGTGTTGTTAAGACATATATATATATATTTATATATCTAACAAGTGTGAGGGAATGTAAAAAAAATATATTCATACACATTTATATATATATATATATATATATATATATATATATATATATATATATATATATATATATATATATATATATATATATATATATATATATATATATATATATATATATATATATATATATATATATATATATATATATATCTTTTTGTGTGTGTGTGTGTGTGTGTTTATACTCAAGGATTAATGGAGCTCTCTTTTCTTTATTTATTATTTTTTTTTTTAAGAACCCAAGAGAGTTCATGAGCTAACCCTAATCTCTTTCTTTTATTTTTTTATTTTCTTTTTACCTCACATATTCTTTTCTTTTATTCCTATTTGTATTTTTCCCTAACTCAAAATTAGGGTTAGGGCATGTGTGTGATAGTCCTTCTTTTTGTGTGTGTTATGTGTGGGTGTGAAGCTTCTCTTTTTTGTGTGTGTGTGTGTGTGCAGGTGCGGGTGCGGTGGCCCAAGCTTCATCTCTCAGCGGAGCCGAAGGGGCGAGTGGCGGAGGAGGCCGAATAGACGAAGCAAGAGGGGGAAGTGAAATGAAGGAGGTGGCAGCGGTGTTCTCCCACGAGGGCTCCCCACAGAGCGGCCGTAGCCATGACTGCAGTCACGCCCACAGTGGCGGCCTTGGCCGCTGCTGTGGGTCGCGGCCTGTAGCACGGCTACCACCGACTCTGTGGGGCATCACCCATAAGGGAAGGTCGTAGCCTTCCCGATTGTGGGTTGCGACCCACAGAGCGGCTGCGGCCGCTTTTGGGGTCACCGCCCATGGCGGAGCTTCCCTCGTGAACAAAAAAAACAACCTGCATGCTAGGAAAAGGGGGAGGGTTTCGCTAAACCCACAAAATGTAATTTTTTTTTTTTTTAAAGTTTAACATTTAATAATTTCTTAAATGACGTAAACCTGCATTATGTATATATATATATATGTATGTATAAATAGGACATGTAAATATATATATTTTTTTTTTTTATACACAAATTTTCAGAATGAAGCATTTAAATGAATAAAAGGTATATATATATATATATATATATATATATATATATATATATATATATATATATATATATATATATATATATATGTTTTTTTTTAATTATAACACATTTAGGCAACTTATGAGTTTACTTTTTTTTTTATATCTTTAAAATGCATGCAAAGATTTTCCTAATATTATTTGTAGTTTGTAAAATAGGAAAATATCCTTTTCTAAAAGGCTGAAAGAAATATATGCTTAATATTCTGTTTTTTTTTGTTTATAAGCATTTTGTAATTAATTTTGAAAATGCACAAACAAAAAAAACAACAACTTAAAATATAATCTTTTCTGGTAAAAACAAAATAAAACTAAAACTATATGCTAACCCCCCTTTTTTTTTTCTTTAAAATAGGCTACTACTATAGGATTTATTTTCTGCATTAAAAGGAAGAATAAATAACAGTTTTATTTTATTTGCAACAACATAAATAAAACCAGAATCTAATGTATGAGCTTTCATGTACCATTTCTATTTTGCATAGGAATAAAATGAACCTTTATTTGCAGAATAAATATAAATGCAACAACTTTATTTTTTATTTTTTTTTTGTAAATGAGGATTTTAATACAACTCATATATTTCATCTTCCCTTTGCAAAACTTAACCAAATAGAAGGAATACATTTCTTTAAGCAAATTAAAATACAAAGTAAATATTAATACAAATGGGTTTGAAAGTCCAAACTAGAATTCTCCTTTCCATAGGACTATGAATAAAATAAATACATACATTTCTTTGCTTTTGGGAAAATAAATACAACAATGACTCTCTTTTTTTTTGCTACAAAATAAATATATTTCCATTGAAATTTTTCTGCAACTCAAATCAGCAACAAATCTCTTCATCCTTTCTTTCCCATCCCATGCAACTTGTAAATAAATACAACTTGACCATGGAGTGCTCACCTCCTAGCCTAGGCTTACTAGAAGCCACCCCCGAGCTTGGAGAACCAAGCACTAGACGGGTCACAAACAAACAAACAGCACAACAAACAAGGGAAAACACTCAACATGCATTTTCCCATCCCAAGCTACACTCTCACCACAACTTGTGATGATCTTTCCATGGGTGGAAGTGGACCAAATACCATTGGGGAGATTGCAAGCCTAATACAACTCAAGCCACCTCATGGCAAAACAAAATGCAACAAATTCATCTCCACACCTTATGCCCCCCCAAAGGCATGAAAGCCATGTTTTCTCCCCTTATGACCCCCAAATGCATACACAAGGCTATGCAGCAAGGGTCACAAAGGACACCCTTGAGATCACTCTCCATAAGGAGAGCCTCTCACCCAAGGCTGTCATACTTCTTCCACCCCAAGACCATCCTACTCTCCCAAGAGTAGGAGGCCTTGGACACTCCCAAAACAAGAACACATAAACAAAGAACAAGGAAAGGCAAATTTACATTTATCTCCTACAAATCATTTTACATATACACATCTCCTCATACAAGCATTTCTTTCTTTTCAAAACAACATAAACAACATAACAAAAAAGGAAGTAAAACCAACCTTAATCTACCAATAGGTCTGATAGACTTAGTTGGGGATGAGCTACCCAAATCCACACAAACTTTCCACCAACACTTCACCAAAATTCTATCCTACAACTAATTTTCAAAAAAATGCATAATCTCCAACAATGGAGAGTGGGTGATTACTCACTAAGTCCCTAATCCTTGCCTAAGAAGGCTTCTCTCACACTTCCCAACCCCTTGGGTAAGGTGAGAGTTCCCATTGGTTTCTCTTCCCAACATCTTACATGCTACTAAAAATCGAAAGGGAAAAAGGTGAGAGAGGATGGGGAAGAGAGTTTGACATCAAAAGGGAAGGTTGTCTATCCTAGGAGGAACCTTCTAAGTTGAATTTTCTCTTACCTTGGGAAAACCACTTTTTGAGGTGACTAAACAGTCACATGGGAGTAGTCACATGTTTAAAAATACCCCTAACCCATAGGTATACCCTTTGGACCTTTGGAAAAGCCCTAAAACTGACCCTAGGAGTCCATTTGACCCCTTGGAAACCCAACTGAAGTTAACCTACGGGTCAAACTTGAGTTGACCACTCCCAAGACTCCCTACCCAAGGCAAATTTGGGACCACACTCTTGTTTTTGATTGGCTTTGGTAGAAACAAAACTCCCTCCAAGAGACAAGTCAAAATCAATGACACTAATCAGCACATGTGTCAAGTGACACAATAAAATACAATATAAAAATCACACATGGAATTTGTCTCTTGTAGGATTACACATATACATAAAATCAATTTTAACACTCATGCATCATTCACTTCACAAATAAAATACAATATGAATGAGGTGTTGTCTCTCCAAATAGACAACCCCTGGCTTAACAAATGTACATAGGTCTAGGTTTGGTTCTCCATATTATTTCCATGGTCACATTGATAATTTTCCTACGCATCTCAATTAACACATTAGTAATTCCAAATAATCATAATTATATATATAATTAAACACATGGATTTCATTGCACATCAAACACTCATACATTTGACAATAATAATTCAATATCCCATTCATTTAAATTTGATTCCACAAAAGCAATTATCATAATCCTCAAAATTGAATCATTCATATAATAAGCATCCTATTTCTATCATCAGAATGAAGTCCTGCAAATCCAATATTGGCATAAATCATTTCAAAATGATCCTATTCTACCAACATATAAAGTTCCATAATCATAATGCATAAAATGAAGCATCAATATACGTCAATGTGATCCAAATCATGGAATCATATAGGTTCTAAATCCATAATACATAAAATAAAGCATCCATAATAGTCTCAATATGAAAATAACAAAAAATGTCAGGATGATTTGGGGTAGGGCCTCACACCATGTTATTGCTCGAAACTGGTTATTGAATCTTCAAAAAGGTGGCTCTCGTTTATCTAGGCCATTAACCAAGGAACATTTGATTAGAGAGGTATGAGATATTGTCATTTTGCTTCATAGGATTAGAGGCAATTAGATGCCCTTCTTTTGTGAAGATTGGATGTACTTCTTTGTTTAGGTTATTTTAGATGATAGGAGATACATAGATTGGCCGGAGTTAATTTCTGAAAGGAAGCATGAGGGATTAAGTTGTTTTGGTAACAACAATTTATATATGTCATCTTACCTCATATACTATTTATTTTTCACTCGCTAATGGGTTGGCTTAGATAATGAAAATTGGCAAAATGACATGAGGATATATGACTATCACCCGCATTTGCAACAAAACAGAGCCATTGATAATTATCACAAGCTCCATGATTTTTTACTTGGGAGACTCATGTTTGAGTTGAAAGGGGATATCCATAAAAGATAGATTGAGGTAGCCATGTAGTTTTTCAACACATATGGGAGCTTCTATATTCAGTTCTCGAAATTCACTTATTTGAGGGTTGATGGTTTTGAAGATGAACCATATAAGTTGTGAAGATATTTCTTTGATAGGCAAGTTTTAATTGAAGTGTGTAGACAACTTTCTTATATAGACAAGAAATACAGGGTGAAGCACTGGACATGAGTTTCTTTTCCCATCGAGTTGACTTATTACGCCTGTAATAATGTCTCGGATCCCATGAATTTAGAGTTGGAGTTCAAGAAGCTCAAATTTTAGTTGTATACTCCCATAATTGATTTTGATGCTAAGGAGTTTGCAGCGGCTCACCTTACACTCAAGAAGGATTTTCAACATATACCCAACCTAGAATATTTGTGGGTGGATTGCATGGATGAATATGAGGTTTGAAGAAGAGCTCTCTTAAGACTCTCAGTACAATAGATTAGGAATTATCTTTTAAAGATGAATATTGATGATGAAAGTGATTTGCTTGATTCCCAGTTTGTTGATGATAGGCAGAAGGGGGTAATTTTAGAAATAGATTGGGGAAAGAATGAAGAAGAGCATATTCAAACCAAGACACTCTCAGTTATCCAAAGAACAAAAAAGTGGTTTAGAGAATGGAGATTGAGCATAAGTTCAAGAAAAAGTTTGACCTCTCCCACTAAATCCCTAGTTTCTAATCCCCTTGTTTCATCTTCTGCAGGTCCTTCCAGGAAAAAGGAGAGGGGTGAGTGGGTAATAGAAAGGGTACAAAGCAAAGAAGATTTAACAACGGGTAGAATCACTCATTCTAGAACTAAGAGTAGAAGAAAATATTCCCCTACTGATATAGTAATTGACCTTGAGACTGCAACCGAAATTGATTTTTCCTCTTCAGATCCAAATGTGGGAGTACAGGTTTTAGATGATGAGGGTGACAACCAATAGGTAGGTGAAGCCATGAATGTGGTCACTACCTTAGTAGTGAGGGATAAAAAGGAGGCATAGATTGGTTCAAACAAATCTCTCACAACCCCAAGGCCAACATGGTTGGAGAACACATTAACTAGTTGTAACTAGGAAAATGGAATGCATCAAAGCAATAGATATTAGACTAGCTCAATCACAAAAACTAGATTGCAATGAAATAAAATCCTAAAAACATTCAATAGAGATATGAAGACAAGATAATCAAACCAAATGCAAACCATTACAAACGCAAATATCTCCTACATAATTCTCCATTGTCCTTCTTTCTCCTTCAAATTACTTTGTTTGTGGATCTCACCTACAAGTGCAAAACCATAGTATGAAAGCAAGATTGACAAGATGAAATGGTAGCGTAAGGATACTAGAAGCGTGATTGATTCTCTCCCCTTGATTGAAGAAAAATCATCCAATTTATAGACAAATTGGAGAGATGACAAGATTAGCATGAAGAGATTTGAAAGGAAATTTCAAATCAAGAATGACAAATATGAGAAATTACGACAAAATTGACACTTTCTAAGCAAGATTGATTGATTGACAAATTATGACAAATTGACAAAATTGAAATGCCATTCCCATGAAATTAGGGGAAATATTAGAAAAATTGAGGAAAATAGGGGAAATAGAAAATTAGGAATTAGGAGCAATTAATAAATAAGGTTAGAAATGATGAATTGGAAATTAGGAAATTAGAAATTGATGAAATTAGAAAATTAGGTGAATTAATTATTAATTTTTCATTCATTAATTAATTCACAAAAAGAGGGGGAATTAATTAGCCAATTAAATAAATATTTAATTGTGACAAGAAGACTTAGGATAAATAAATAAATTATTTAACCTAGAGGAAAAATGACAATCAAGATTAAATGAATAAATCATAAAATCCTAGAAATAAGAGGACAAGGAATTAGGTCAAGACAACAAGAAATTAATGTCGATTCGATCATGATTTTGATTGACAAAGGACCAATGCTAATAAACGATTGAGATTTGTTGACAAATTGACCAAGATTGATAAAGAGACCAAATTGATAGGTGCCAATTGATGAGGAACAATGACTAATTGATCCAAATTGACATGATTGAAAAAGGACAATGATCGATGACAAATCGATCGCAAAATGACAAGATTGACAAGGATGAGGATCGATAACGAATCGATCGCAAGATGACAAGATTGACAAGAGGACAAGGATTGATGATGAATCGATCGCAAAAATGACACGATTGACAAGAGGACAAAACCCTAATTCCATCATCGATTAGGATCGATGATGTCCAAAATGATGATAAATGAGCACGCACATTGATGCGACAGGATAAAATCAACCAAAATCATAACTAAAGATTGTTATTGACAAGACCAAATTCAAAAGCAAGAAAAATGAGGAATGCAAAAGGACTCGATGCTCACAAATGATAAAGACCAAGTGCGCAACATAGAAGAAATGTTAATGTGATGCAAAAACCCTAAAATAAGGCAATGCGCAAATGTTAAAGTATGACTCCACAAGCGTTGACCATTTTTAGACGTCTACACTAGTAAGAAAAGGAAAATTGTTCTAGTATCTATTCCATTCGATGATATGGTCAGTAAATGTCTGGGAAAGGTTTCCAAAGCCAAAAGGTTAAAGACTGTATCAAAAACTGATTTTGATGAAGATACAGGTAATTGGACTGCGAAGATTGCCCACCCAAAAACTGATGAAACCATGGCTAATCTAACAATCAAAGATTTCATGGTAGAAAAAGTGAACTTAGGAGCAGGAACTCATGTAGTGGATGCATTACATTTGGAAGTTTCAACCAAGAAGATGCTAAAAGGATCTTGGAAGGATGAAAAAGATAAGTCTGGAATGAAAGAGATAATGAGAAGAATGGAAAAATACATTGAGGCCATCAATAATCCTAATCCGCAGCCCATTTCTCAGACTCCTACATCTTTTGATCCTAAGTACACTATCAATCAAAAAATAATTGAGCAAATCCAAAAATGTAGATCAATGATAGACATTGTTATGGATTGGCTAAATGAAATTCAGAAAGGAGGGGAATATTTTGTGGACCTGAGTAAGGTTCACGATGATGCAAACACGATAAAAAAGGAATTGGAGAATGAAATTTTAAAATGGAATAATGAAGAAGTTGAGTGGATGAAAAGGGTAGCTCAAATGAGAGAAGTACAAAAATATGATGTAATGAAGTTCTTGTCAGAGAAGCCAATTCTTTCCTTGGATGACAATATTTTGTATGTATGCCAACAAAATGTAGAATGGAGAAATTCATTGGTGAGTCAGGCGTATGACAAGTCTGCCAAATTAGTGAATTAGCTTGCAGAATTCATATCTTCCATGCATAATGAGCTTCGTTGCATTTGTTTGAAGTGTTTAAAAGATGATTGAAAAACTCTAGAAATAGTTGTCGTTATAACAAGGTTGTTAGAAGAGAAAATAAACCACATCAAACAAGCCAAGGGATTGGTTTCAAATGAATTGAGCCTTATGTCTAAAAAATAATCCCTTGTTTTCTTGTGCATTCAGAACCTAGATGGGCATTCAGATAAAGTAGCACAAATACACTGGGAGAAGGAAGTATGGAAGCAAAGAATGACACACGTGGGGATACCGCACAGCGTAATCATTCAACAATTTGTCATTTCTTATGTGGATTAGAAGAAGAAAGAAGTTATCAAAACTGCTTAGGAATGTTCTATGCTATGATGTCTCTTTTCAATTGTTAGTTATGAAAATAGTTTTATTTTTCTATTTAAACACAGGTTTCTTTCAATTTGCAAGGTAGAAATTGTTTATTTTTCGTGTTTCCCATATGAGCTGTTAGCCAGGTTGTGGCTATAAAAACTAATTTACTTGACTTTGATAAGATCCAAATTTTTTTTGCTGGTGATAGCTTAGAAAACTTTGTTTTCTTTTGAATGGTTTTAATTTTCAAGGAATACATTTTATCAATGAATGAAATGATACTTATTCCACAGCTTTCAAATCTGTGTGTTTGAATGTGAACAAAAAATCTCTATTGGGATATATTCATTTTTGCAGTATTTGTTGCTTCTTTGGTTTTTCCACTTTCATAAGTTTGCGAATGAATTTAATAAGTAGGTCTTCTGTTAATTTTACATGGATGTTTTGATTCCCCTTGTCCTATGAGACATGAGCGAGACTCGATCAGATCCATGTTAAGAGGAAATTTCCAGAGAATTGAAGCTATTTTTGCAATAAGCTTGTGAGTTTACATATGTAATATTTATCTTCATATAATTCATGTGGTTTTGACTTATGAATGTGAATGCCTTTACTTGCTTTCTAGATAAAAGTGGAGTTAGAATTTGTTTATTTCTTTTTAAAAAACAAATTCATTGAATACCATATGGGAAGCTGCACCCTTGTGCAGAGGGTAAATTATTCATAAATTTACCCAACTGTTGGTTCAATTTGTCTTTCAACAAATAAGGGTAACATGAGTCAGTCATCACAAAATTAAGATAGGACAAATCTATTAACCAATAGATTTTTGACAACTCTGCTAGGGAGTTGGATAATAAGACTAGAGGTTGATTGCTTGAAGTGAAAACTGCATTATAAATAGGCTAGAAGAAAAAAGATATACAAGTCTTAGAGGTGTGAAGGGGTGATTGATTCTGTTTTTCAGGAACTCCAAGACTCCAGCTTCTTATTCTCTTTTACACCTAGAAGAAGAGCAAGGAGTAGACCTCCAACTTCCTCTTCTATATCCCTTGTATCTCCTACCTATCAATCCCTAACATTACATGGTGTTTCTTTCCCTAGTGTAATCAACCCTACACCTTTGAATATCATTTTACCTATGGCTGCAAATAATCCCTGGGGCCCTATTGTAGGACCACTTGCACTTGGTGCAAATCTTAACCCTTTACCCAAAGGAGCAAGAGATCATTTGCTTAAATTCAGTGGTGATAGAAAGTTCTCAATAGGTGAGCATTTGAATGCATTTAATGTTGCTTGTGGGGTTCTAGTTGTTCAACATGAAGATGTAGTTGTAAGATTGTTTGTACAAACATTGACTTAGGTGGTAGCGGATTGGTTCTATTATTTAGAAAATAGTATAATTATGAATTGGCATGACCTTAAAATAGGTTTGAGGATAGGCTTAAATTAGCCAAAGATGAACATTCTCATCTAGCTCAATTAGCTCAATTAATGAAAGAAATCCATGAGTCTATGAGAGATTTTGTGGCTAAGTTTGACAAAATTGTTCATAAGATTCCAGCAAACCAAAGGCCTTCTGATGATAATTTGAAATGCTTTTTCATCAACTCTATGCCCTCTGAAATTGGTTTCCTGATCTATAGGCAAACAATAGAAGCCTTAGCTAATATAAAAATATTGGAAGTAGAATTAGAGGACGATCTGATCACTTCAGGAAAGTGGAAGAGGAAATTCCAAATTTCCACATCACATGCATCAACTTCATCTGATCCTGTGATTTAGCAGTTAATGAATGACATGATAACCTTGAAGAGGCAATTACCCAAAACTAATATTTCTTATCCACAACCTTACCAAGATATTTCAAGGAAGGTTCCTAATCAGTCCTCTTAGGCCGGGAGTAGAGTTTTACAATTACCTCCTATACAAAAAAGACTAGCAATTGAGGCACCCCCATCTAAAGCCAACATGTGTATCTTTCATCTTATTAATGATCATGATGGGAAATCTTTCCTAGAAATGGTACATTATGTTCAACTGGCGGGTTCAAAGGAGACACTATTGGAGTCAAGTGAAGAAGAATCTCCCAGGCAACTTGACGACTCTGAAATCCACTTCCTAGAGTATGAGTTAGATTTAGAAAGAGGAGGTGATATTTTTTTTACCTTGGAGGATCCTTCCAGTGTTGTGTTGACCAGAAATCAACAGAATGTCAAACCTCAAGGTTCTCCTTCATTTTCTGTTGTGAATCCCAAAGGTAAGGAGATCATTTCTTGGTTTCATAATAATGATTTCAGACCTCAAGAACCTCAGTTATTGATGTTGGATATTTGGAGGAATTGATTATGTGTTGCATTGATGTTTTGTCATTGATGTCAACACTAGCTATTTGGATTCTTTACCAGCACCCTTTTGGTCGTGGTAGGTTGAGTGGTTTCTGGTTGGTTTGGATCTAGCATGATCCAGTACACTCCATTATGATTTGTTTATGGAATTGGCTTATTCATGATACTCATGTTCATATTTAGTAAGTTGATTTTGGTCTGGTAATCGGATACTATCCTATTTGCTTGGAAGCTTGGCTTGCAGTTTCAGTGAGGGTTTCACTAGCAGAGCTTTTGATAAAAATATTTGATGATATACATTAGTGGTGTTGGTGCAGCTTTTGATGTGGCTTTAGGATGTTGATGGTGATCATGTTCAAGACTTGGTGGATGGAAATCATTTCTATAGCGTGTGGACCTATATTGGGTCCTGATGTTATCTAAGTTATGGACCAACTTAATGTAACATGTGGATTGGACTTCTCGATATGTTTCCAAGATCTCTTATGTGTTGGATATTATTTGTTTGGTCTAAGACCGACATGTTTTGTAATTATGTAATTAGTTTATATTCTAGTGGCTGACCTGATTGTTTATAGTTGAGGGTTTGTATATATAGATGTAAGATCTCATTGTAGATAGTCATGGGAATGGGATATGGATATGTAATGTGCGAATAATGTAATATCATTCAGGCAAAGGATTTTGTTGATCATTGGAGATCGAGTTGGGTTTATGTAAGAGAATTTATTCCTTCGGTATTGAGCTTAATCGTAACTGTACTTAGGCATAGGAGATGCTATCATTGCAGTTCATTCATTCTTCTGGATTGTAGTATGGATTTATATGTAGTCAGTGAGAGTCCTTTTGTGATGAGAAGTGTGCTCTATTATATTGGCCTTCTTGCAAGTGCAGGCCCCTCAATTGTAATTCACATACTTACTACAGAAGTATTATCTGATTGTGGATAGGCCTCCCACCATGATTTTTCCTTTTATCAAGTTTTCCACATATAAATATTGGTTTCATGTGGATGGTATTGATTCTCTGATTATTGTTTATGCTTAAGTGGTTTAACTACTATTTGGCTTAAGCATTCCAGTATTAAAGTTTTAATTGCTAAATGTTTTGGTAATCCATGACAACTGATTCACCCCCCCCCCTCTCAATTGTCTTTCAGTTATTTGAACTCTCTAACAATTGGTATCAGAGATTTGGTCCTCTCTATAGAAAGACTAACTGCTTGAGGAAGATACTATGGCGACTAGCAGTTCAAGTTCATCTGGAGCTATCTTTCAGAGAGATATTCCTAGGCTTGATGGAGGAAATTACACAGTATGGAAGATTTAGATGGAGACTCATCTGAGATGTCTTTTTAAGGAGATTTGGGAGATCACACAGAATGGTGTTACACCTCATAATTTAGTATCTGGCAATCCTCCTTTGGCAAACTTGGATAAGGAGCTTGAGAATGATTGTAGAGCAAGAGAATCCCTCTTGTGTGCACTTTCTAATCAACAAATAATGGGATTAATTGATAAATCATCTGGAAAGGCTATATGGGATAAGTTGGAGACTCTTAATGCAGGTTACCCTACTATTGAAATTGTAAAATTTGATGTTTATCGGGTGAGATATGAGAACCTGAAGATGGAAGAAGATGAAAGGATTACTGTATTCATGGAAAGGGTAAATGAGATTGTTATGGGAATTCAATGTTGTGGTGGAACTTTGAGTGAATATAAAATTGTTTCTAAAGTCCTGAGAGACCTACCACCAGCTTATAAGATGAAGTGTGCTGCTATTAATGAGTTGAGGACAATGGCTAATAAATCTGTCAATAGAGATACCTTAGTTGAGAAATTATCTTCTTTTGAGCTTGAAGAATTTGGACCTTCAGGAGCTGTGAAGTCTGAACTTTTTTTTCATGCATCTACATCAACAACCGGTAAGCAAGATTGGAAAGCTTTGTATGCAAAAGAATTGGATGATATGAAGAGAGAAGATGAAGAATTTGAGTAACTTGAAGCCCTATTTGCTAGAAGAGTACCTGAAGGACTAGTATGAAGTAAGTATTAAGGAAAAACACCTTTTAAATGTTTTTCATGTAATAAGATTGGTCATTTTGCATCTAGATGTCCTGAAAGGAATTGAAGATTTGAAGTAAGATTTAGAAGATGTTTTAAGCCTAACCTTGGATATCATCACAAGTATAAGTATAGGAAAAACAAAGACAAATCATGCTACATAGCGGATGAGGAAGGCATTACTGATTCTGATAATAAACCGATAGATGATTCTGCTAGTGGTTCCGACAATGGGAAGTGTTGGTTTAATTGTTTATTCATGTTGGATATTATTACACCCTACTTAAGTTTACTTAGGAAATGCATTTCATATTAGTTTGGGTATGAAACACTTGGGTGTTTGTGCCACATTGGGATAGTGTGTGTAGAAGAGTTTTCACCTTTTATGGTGTGATACTGTTACTACTCTATCATATCCACTTATTGTGGAGTGATAATTCCACCTTCGGTGGGTGATCCACCTCATGTGGAATATTTTATTGTTTCTCCTACCTACCCTTGTTTCTTATTGAGCCACATGTCATGTTTGTATGCTCACATATTTATATAGCCTTTCCTATATAAGTAGGCTCATATTCATTATATGTAACAACTATTGAACAATTTTTATCTATTGATGAGAATACAGTTTATTCTTGTCCTATATTTGGTACTTTTTATTGAGCTCTTGATCTCTTGATCTTGGCAAAATATCACATGGTATCAGAGCCATTAGAGTATCATTGATTCATCTTTGAGAGGCATTATTACGACATCAAGAGACAGATCTAAGGAGCAACATCTTTTGGATGCGTCCTTGACCAGATCCGACCTCACCATCGCGTCTGGGTGGCCGTTTCCATAAAAACTAAGTATAAACTTGGCCTATTTTGGAGAAAGTCAAGTTTGGCGGAAAAAATCAACCTATTATGCTGTATGGTATGAATTTTCAAAATTTAAAAAAAAAAATCTATTTTTTATGAAAAAAACAAATCATTTTGTAGAATTTTTTTATTGTAAAATTTTTTTATTTATACAAATTTAATTGGCACATTGAAAAAGTTTTTTTTTAAAATCAATTTTTATTATAAACTCGGGGGGGGGGGGGGGGGAATTACCCCACCCCCTGGCCTAATCGTACCCTATAGTACCTTTTTGTAGGGCCTGTACATAGACCACTGCCACAAATTGTGGCCCTACCACTCCATGCACCAGTCGTTTCACACCTCTGGTAGCTGCAACCCTCGCATCCTCCCGACCTCCACTCCGCCTTGGGCCTCTGTTGCACTTCACCGACGCACTTCCCCAACTACCTCCATTGGCAATCACTAGACCTATTTGCATTGGTGACATCTCCTTCTAGCAATTTGCACTGTCGACCTCCAGTCAACGTCATCCTCGGCCACCTCCTGCCGATGGTCCCTTCCGAGGCCCACTCTACACACTTCAGCACCGCTTCCAGCTTCTTGTCGACCACCTTCCCTACCGACACTGCTCACCTTCCCAAACAAGGACTGCCTTCTAACCCACAGACATCCTATCTCCTGTTGGGCTGCCTCATTGTTGGGCTGCCTCACCATTGGGCCGCCCCGCCCTCTATCGTTGATGCGTGGAGCCCAATCACTCGACTGAGTCAGCTGCCCAGTCAGCCTACCAACACATCAACTATACTGCCACCCCATTAGCCAAATTAACAACTAGTTAGTAGTTTGTTTGCCATGTCATCCATCCACATTGTTTGACACTTCACCAACCATACTTGCCACATCAATTTTTTCGTACTGTCACGCCACTTTTTCTGGCTATCAGACTGACACGTGTCAAGTCTGTATAGTACGAACACCACATCAACAGGGGGTGAAGTTTTGTATGACACCCATATAGCCATCAAATTTAATTTTACAGTTCACTAAGGTCATCAATTTTTTGAAAATTTATTAGCCCCCTCCTATTGAGCTTTTCGATTTTGTAGTCCAACTTTGGAAGGCCATATCTTGCTCATTTTTGCTCCTTTTTTTGTGTAATTGTTTTTGAAATGGGATAATTTTTTGTGTTCTTTCTTGTGGTAGAATTATTTTGTGATTTTGATGGACATATTTTTCAGAAATCTTAGTTTTTGGTGACTGTACCTGTCCAATCCCCGTTTCTGCAACTTCCGGGACTCCGTTTGGGCTCATATGAACTCCTTTTCAAGTGCTGTTTTTTTTTAAAGTGCATAACTTTTTGTCTACTTTCATAATATGCTATCAATTTGTAGTGATTTTGGGTAGAAATTTTACTTTCAGCATATGGTCTTTTTTGGCCAATTTGGCACGTGTATTGCATAGATCTATCTTGCTTGTATTTTGTATTGTAGTTCTTAGCCTATTGGGGTAGTTATATAACAAAATCTGAAGTACACCTTACCATTGTTTGCAAGTGGCCTATTGTACATGCACTATATATAAAGTGCCAAAATCATCATTTTGGAGGGGTACTTTGATTGATTGAGATTGGGGGGGCATCTCTTGTGATTTTGTGCTCTTGTGTTCTTTCCATTTTTCTACTATGGGTTCTCTTAAGTTTCCTCTCTTAACTCCTCATAATTATTCTACTTGGAAAATTGATGCATGGAGTAAACTTATGGAAAAAGGACTAACTCATTACAATGATTGAACTATTCTTCCTCCCGCTGATCCTAAGGTTGATCCTATTGCTCACTTGGATTTTCTTACTAGGAATATCATGGCAATCGGTACCTTAAGAAAGTATGTATCCAATGATCTCATTTTTCATATTGAGAAATGTACACTAATCAAGGATTCTTGGCAAATGTTTCAAGACTTGTATGGTCAAGTTGATGAGATTGGGGGATATCAGATTGATAGTGATCTCACCATGTTAGGTCCCAAGAACTTTGATACTATACAAGACTATGTCACTAAGGCAAAAGAGTTGAGGGCACAAATCAAGGATTGTGGCATTGACAAGAAGGATATTCAATTGATCTTCAATTTGATGGGCAAGCTTCCACAAGAATATGCAACATTTGTTTCTAGTTTCCAAACCCATAGGATGACAATGGGTTCAAGCTACACAATGCCTACATTTGATGCTTTTGTCGAAATGTTGATGATGGAACAAACTAAGTTGGTAAGCATGGGCATTCTTAAGGCTTCTAAGTCTCAAGCATTAGTGGCAAATCAAGGGAACAAAGGAAATCAAGGAAAGGACAACTCAAACAAGAAGAAATGGAAATCAAAGCCTAAGGACAAATCACCACCTTCTCCACAACAAGGAGATTCATGCTCTTCCAAGAAGGACAATTCACCAAAGAGGGAGATATATACTTGTACCTATTGTAAAATGGTTGGTCATGAGGAGAATCATTGTCATTCTAAGAAGATTGATGAGCTCACACATCCTCAAAAAGCATAACATTGATTTGCCTGATGCCTATAAGAAGGATGATTCATCCACTTCCACTTCCTCACATTCAAAAGGAAAAGGGAAAGCATTCATGGCTTCTACAAGTGGGAAGACTCACTCTTTTGGGACAAGAAAAGGAAAATCTCTTTGTGCTACTACAATTCATGATTTAGGGAGATGGCTTCTAGATTCAAGGGCTTCTCATCATATGGCATCTTCGCAGTCTATATTCTCTACATTTGAGCCTTACACCATGCCCTAGATTTTGATGGGCAATCATACATACATGGATGTGATTGGGAAATGATCTATTGCCATTGGGGATCTCCTTAAATGATGTGTTGTGTGTACCTGACTTGACAAACAATCTCCTTTTCATCTATCAAATCACACATGGTGCAACTAAATGAATTGTGGAGTTCACACCTGAGTCAATTTTCATTAGAGACTTGGAGACTAGAGCTATCATTGTGACTGAGGTGGTTGATCATGCATCTCTGTTATACTCCTTTTCAAATTTTGTTGATGAGGATGATTTCACACATGATGATCACACTTCTTGTGATGATTCAGATTTTGAGAACTTTGGGTACTTGAACTTGGGTATTCTCAAAAGTGACCCCGTTCTTTAGCCTTGTGCTTCATCTCCTCCTATTGATATCACATCACCTATTGCACCTGATGCAAATAGTGTGACAATTTTTCCTTCTTGTGATTCAGTGCAACAAGATATCTCATGTCTTCTAGCTTCAATTTCATGGGATGATTACTTGACAAACATTGTAGATTTGTTTCTGGAATCCTACATTGCAGATTTGGGAGACACCATTGATGATATTCTTCTCTTTGATGAAGATGATCATTCTTCGATTGTTGAGAGGGAGAACTCCAAGCCTCTTGTTCATTCTCTACATGATCATTCTTTCAAGGTTGACATGATTGTGGATTCTTATGTACAACAGTTGGAGGAGGTCTCTTTATCTTTTCAGGAAACTCCATACGATCCTCAAGCGAATGGTCAAGTAGAAGTCACCAACAGGGACCTTGAAGCTATACTAACAAAAATAGTGGCTATACATAGGAAGGACTGGTCAAGCAGGTTGATAGAAGCTATTTGGGCATATACAACCACATGAAAAACAATTACTGGTTTTACTCCTTTTGAAATGGTGTATGGAAATCTAGCCATGATGCCCATTGAGTTTGAACATAAAACTCTTAGGACAACTTTGCAACTGAATATGAATCTATCTGAGGCAAAAAGAGCTCGAATCATGCAACTAAACACCTTAGATGAAGTGAGGAAGATGGCCCTCCAACACACAAAATTTGTTCAAAATAAGCATAGTAAGTGGCATGATAGTTACATCAACGAAAGAAAAATCAAACCTGGAGATTGGGTGCTTCTATATGATTCTAGGTATAAGGATTCAATGGGGAAGCTACAACTCGTTGGTTGGGTCCATATGAAATTGTTGAAGTTTTTCAAAATGGAGCAGTACAGTTAGCAACTATAGATCCTGTTAAATTTAAGCTTCTCATCAATGATCACATATTACACCTATATCACAAACCTGCCGCCAAAGAGGAATTCCTACAATAGTTTGACATTCAGCCACATGTCGCAATTCCTGCAGCTCATCCAAGGGGACTCTCCGTCCCACACCCTCGAACCACTCTTTGCATGTAGCCATAATAAATATTCCCACCTCTTGTAGGAATACCCTTCTCGATAAATAAGTTATCCATCTCCATGTCATCTCATATCTTTTCTGTCTCATTTCACTCCACCTCACCTCACCTCACTTGAATTCATGATTAAGTGATCGTTCAATTGTTGAATTAATTTGCATGATTCCCAATATTCATATTATCCATTATTCTTAAACATGCATTTATTTATTCATCGTGATGTTATCGTATGTGATTCACATAGTTAACTTTGCCAACCAAGGTCCTTTCCCACATGTGCAGACACATGTGTCACATTAGGTTGGGGGTGTGTGATATTAGTGAATTTTCTTATGTGTCAAAACCTTGATTACGTGTCTTGTCCATGTCACTCAAGTTCGTGTTGTGAATTTTAAAATTTTGAAATCATTTCAAAGTAAGTTTAGGACTAATGTGATAGTTCACAACAATTTAAACCTGAAAAATCTCTCCCAAGTATACTTCTCCTACCGCCATTCTTATTGCATGGTATTGTGGAATAGCCTGTAATAAAGATTTGTAATAAACACGAAGAAGGCCACAAGATATGGAAATATTAATTGAGAATGGAAGTTTGCAAAGTTTCACAATGCTCCAACAATTTGTGGTAATTAAGCATACACAAGACCAATTTTTATCAAATTTCTTGCATTTTTTTTAGCATTTTGACAGGAACTTCTTTGTTCAAGTGACCATGGGAGGTGCGCCCATCTGCCATGAACCTATTGTTCATGATGATTTTTTGCAAGATCCATTGTGTGAGCCTTACTTTTCAGAATTGCGGGTGGTTGGATTATTTCTTGATGTTAGCAGATTTTAATGAGGAAATTGCACAAGAGTTCACACAAACATTCAACAATGGTGAAGCTACAATTAAGTGGTTACGAGTTGTGGCTATAGAGGAGAGAATAGTGGAAGTTACAAGGCTACCGAGGGAAGAGGAGTTGTTTCCTGAAACCAAGGATACCCGAAGCACACACGCGAAGTTCACTCACCTAGAGGACGAACCTCTTGTTGTGGACAAGCAAGGGGAAAAGAGGACATCTCTTCCAAAGACATGGATACTAGCAACACATCATTTGATGAGGTATCTAACATGTAAGGGCATATATTCTAATTTTCACTCCATTCACTTCAAGTTATTAAGTCATTTATGACATTGGTGGAGGATGAACGTGCCAAACATTTTGTATCACCTTCTCTCCAAAAAAACTGAAGAAACACAGAAGGGTAGCCCACGGTCTATAAGTCACCATGGTTTAATTAATTTGTTGGTAGAAAAAGTCTTTGGTACATGTTCTACATTCATCTCCACTAGATCTTGGAGTGCCTTTTTCAGTAGTGTGGATCAGCTTACCACCTTTGGAGGGGGTATCTTTCAACATCAACATGGGGATACTTGAGTAGTTTTCAGAGACTTCATTCATCATGAGTTTTTTCTCTCATCTTCCCTTCATGATTGAGGAGACTTCATGGATACACCTTTGGTTTTGTTTCTTCCTAAGGGGATGAATGTTGTTCGACGTTCATGGAGCAGTTTCTTCATACATCATTGAGCTTCTATCATTGGTGCAGATTCTACATTGAGGTAGGGCTACCTAGCTTCTCTTATTCTCTCATACGGGGGGGACTTTTTCCTCACATGGGGTTTTGTTCCTCTCACACTTCTATGAGAGTTCTCTTGTATAGTTTTCATCTCTCTTTTGGGAAAGGGTTTTTTCCCATTGGGTTTTTCTCTTTTTCGTTGCTTTGTGAGAGATTTCATCGCATTGGTTATCTTTGCATTTGCATTTGTACATGGGTACCTAGCATGGCCTTGTAGCCGGGACCCATCTTGCATTCCTTAGTTGCATTCTAGACTTAAGTGCACTCCCCTAAGTTGTAATTAAGGGGGGGTGTTGGTGTAATTATTTATTCATGTTGGATATTATTACACCTTACTTAAGTTTACTTAGGAAATTCATTTCATAGTAGTTTGGGTATGAGACACTTGGGTGTTTGTACCACATTGGGATAGTGTATGTAGGAGAATTTATACCTTTTATGGTGTGATCTTGTTACTACTCTATCATATCCACTTATTGTGGAGTGATAATTCCACCTTTGGTGGGTGATCCACCTCATGTGGAATATTTTATTGTTTCTCCTACCTACCACACCTATTTCCTACCTACCCTTGTTTCTTATTGCACTACATGTCATGTTTGTGTGCTCATAGATCCATATAGCCATGCCTATATAAGAAGAATCATATTCATTGAATGTAATAACTATTGAACCATTTGTATCTATTGATGAGAATACAATTTATTCTTTTCCTATATTTTGTCTCTCCATTTTGTACTTTTCATTGAGCTCTTGATCTTGGAAAAATCTCATAGGATGGAATGGGTGTTCCTGGCTATCAAGGAAGATGTTCTAACACTGGAAGAGATTGTACTAGAAGAGAAGGCCCTTGCTGCTAAAATTAAAGACAAGGATGAATGGGTAATTGATAGTGGTTGTTCACATCATATGATTGGAGATAAAGGGAAGTTTCTATCTTTGCAAGAATATGATGGTGGTTTGGTTAGATTTGGAGATAACAAAGCATGTATGATTAAAGGAAAAGGAACTATATCATTAAATGGTAAGAACAGTAATGACAATATCTATTATGTTGAAGGTTTGAGGCATAATCTTTTGAGTGTAGGAGAATTGGTGGATAAGGGATTTCAATTACTGTTGAAGGACGAAAAAATGCAAAATCATTAACAAATCTGGTTTGGAGATTGCAACCGGTACACATACAAAAGATAATATATTTTATTTTAATTTTGGTGAGAAGACATGTTTGATTGCACAAATTGATGAGAGCTAGCTATGGCATAAAAGGCCGCGTCATGTGAATTTTGATTGCATTGTGAAGATCAGTTCAACTAAGGTAGTTGGAGATATACCTAAGATTGTGAAGCCCTATAATCCAGTATGTAAAGAATTTCAAATGGGTAAATAGGTTAGAACCTCTTTTAGGAGTATACAAGATAAATCTAATGATGTTCTTGATCTTATTCATGCTAATTTGTGTGTCCCTTCTAGAGTTAAAAGTTTTGAAGGTGATAGATATTTCATGCTAATCATTGATGATTATTCTAGAATGATTTGGGTTACTTTTCTAAGGTGGAAATCTAAGACATTTGAAAAGTTTAGAATCTTTAAGGCTAAAGTGGAAACTGAGACAAGATTGAAAATTAAATGTTTTAGGTCAGATCATGGTGGAGAATTCATATCTAGTGAGTTTAATAACTTTTGTGAGAAGCATGGTATAAGGAGATAATTTTCTGCTCCCCGAACACCTCAGTAGAATGGAGTTGTGGAAAGGAAAAACAAAACTATCTTGGATGCTGCTAGAACTATGATGGTGGAAGCTAATCTACCTCATATCTACTGGAGAGAAGTTGTGAGCACAACATTTTATACATTCAATAGAGTACACATCAAAGGAGAAACCGATAAGACACCTTATGAATTATGGTTTGGCAATACACTTATAGTTAAGTATTTCAGAATATTTGCTAGTAAATGTTATATCAGGAGAGATTATATCATTGGAAATTTGATCCTAGATGTGATGAAGGTATATTTCCTGGTTATTCTAATGAAACAAAGGCATATAGATGTTATAACAAGAGATTGCAAAGAATTGTGGAGAGTACTAAAGTCAAGGTGGATGAGCTAAATAGAGGTCAAATCAGAGTTTATGAGAAGGAACCAATAGTGGAAATGATTATATCTAAACTGGTAGCACCTTTACTGGAACATAGTGTTGAACCAGTTACTCCGACAGTATCAGAAAATTCTACAGCAACTAAAAAACCAATAAGAGGAACAGAGAGTCAGAGGACTCCTAGGTATGTGAGATTGAATCATTCAAAAGATAAAATCATTGGGGACAAGAACAATAGAGTTATGAAAAGAAGAAGACTGACAACTAATGAGGTATGTTAAATTCCACAAGTTGAACTGGTATCAATAATTGAGGCATGTAAAGATGAATATTGGTTGAAAGTATGGAAGAAGAATTAGATCGGATTGAGAAGAATAACACATGGACTTTGGTTCCCCGAACTAAAAATAAAAAATGTTATTGGAACTAAATGGGTTTTTATGAATAAATTGAATGAGGATGGTCAAGTTATAAGAAATAAGGCTAGATTAGTTTGTAAAGGATATTGTCAGAAGGAAGGAATTGATTATGGTGAGACTTTTGTACTGGTAGCTAGGATTGAAGTTGTGAGATTATTTCTTGCTTATGCTACACTTAAGAACTACAAGGTTTATCAAATGGATGTCAAGTGTGCATTTTTTATGGGAATCTTTATGAGAAATTTAATATTGAACAACTTGATGGTTTTCCACTATCAGATGATAAAAACATGGTTTGCAGGTTGAGTAAAGCTTTACAAATTGAAATAGACACCTAGAGCTTGGTATGCAAGGTTGGATAAATATCTTTTGAATCTTGGATTCACTAAGGGTAATGTTGACAGTAAATTATATTATAAAATCACTGATGATGATATATTGATTATTGAAGTATTTGTTGATGACATTATTTTTGGAGGTGAAGATAAGTTGTGTAAGGAATTTGCTAACAATATGAAGAATGAATTTGAGATGTCTATGATTGGGGAAATGAAATTTTTCTTAGGTTTACAAATTACTCAGACTCACAAAGGTATTTTCATTTGTAAAACTAAGTATGCTAGGGAATTGTTGAAGAAATTTGGTATGGGAGATTCTAAACTGGTAAGTACTCCTATGGTTACAAGTGACAAATTGACAAGGAAAGATGTTTCTGCACTGGTAAATCCCACAAGATACAAATCTATGATTGGAGGTCTGCTTTATTTGAATCAGACTAGGCCTGACATAATGAATGTTGTTTGTATTGTATCAAGATTTCAGAGTGATCCTAGAGAAAATCATGAGAGTGGGGTGAAAATGATTTTTAGATATTTACAAGGTACATCAGAATATGGTTTGTGGTATCCAAAGGATGATGAATTTAATTTATGTACATATACAGATGTTGATTGGGCTAGAGATGTTGATGACTGGAAAAGTACTTCCGGTGGAGATTTCTTTCTTGGAAAGAAGTTGGTTTCATGGATCAGCAAGAAATAGTCATGTACTTCTTTATCTACTGCTGAAGTAGAGTATGTTGTTGTAGCAACTAACTATACACAAGTTCTATGGATGAAGAGAATGTCGAAGGATGTAAAGGTGGATTGTAATGAACTGGTAGTTATTCACTGTGCTAACTCTGCTGCTATTGATATATCAAAGAATCCGTTATTTCATTCTAAGACAGAGCACATATCTATCAAGTACAACTTTTATAAGGAGAAGGTGGAAGCAAATGAAATTAGGACTGGTTTATGTGAATATGAAAGAACAAATTGTAGATGTCTTCACTTAGCCTTTGCCTAAGGAATCATTTGAGTACTTCAGAGACAGATTGGGATTTTCTGCCCCTCTGATAGAGATTTGATTGATGCGTCTTGGCATTAGTTCGGTCTTGGCATTAGTTCGGTATGCATTATCAAATATATTCTTCATTTCGGCACTAATGTGGGGATGCTACTACTCAAGGGGAGTAGTTAGCCTTGTGATTTAGTGGTTTATGTTTTTTCTTTGATATTTATGTCAGATTTTTGGCATTGATGTCAAAGGGAGAGAGATATTGATGTGAAAAATAAAAACTTAAGGAGTTGTATACATTAGGGGGAGCGATATATGTGTAATTCAAAGCTTTACAGAGATATTATTCATAGGGGGTTTTGGTCATTATTTGATAACTTTATTGCTATGTCTTTGAGTGGAAGATTGTTGGTTGTCTTCCATTGGGGGAGACTTGTTTGACATTTCTTGGTACTTAGATTTTTTTCACATCTAGTGTTGTCATCAATGCCAAAGGGGGAGATTGTTGGCCATTTCAAGGAATTGATTATGTGTTGGATTGTTGTCCCGATAGGTTGAGTTGTTTCTGGTTGGTTTCGATCCGACATGATCTAGTACACTCTGGTATGATTTGGTTTTAGAATTGGATTATTCATGATACTCATGTTCATATTCAGTAAGTTGGTTTTGGTCTAGTGATCAGATGCTATCCCGTTTCATTGGAAGCTTGGCTTCCAATTCTAGTGAGGGTTTCATCGGCAAAGATTTTGATGATATGCACAAGTGGTGTTGGTGCAGCTTCCAGTGTGGTTTCAGGATGCTAATGGTGATCATGTTCAAGACTTGGTGGATGGAGATCATTTTTGTAGCGTGTGGACCTATATTGAGTCTCGGTATTATCTAGGTTATGGATCAACTTAATGTAACGCGTGGATTGGACTTCTCGATATGTTTCCAAGATGTCTTATGTGTTGGATATTATTTTTTTGGTCTAAGACCAACATGTTTTGTAATTATGTAATTAGTTTATTGTCTTGTGGTCGGCCTGATTGTTTATGGTCGAGGGTTTGTATATATAGATGTAAGATCTCATTGTAGATCATCATGGGAATGGGATATGGATATGCAATGTGCAAATAATGTAATATCATCTAGGAAAGGATTTGGTCGATCATTGGAGATCGATTTGGGTTTATGTAAGAGGATTTAGTCCTCTGGTATTGTGATTAACTGGAACTGTACTCAGGCATAGGAGATGTTATCATTGTAATTCATTCATTCTTTCAGATTGTAGTCTGGATTTCTATGTAGTTAGTGAGACTCCTTTTGTGATGAGTAGTGTGCTCTAGGCTATTGGCATTCTTGCAAGTGTAGGCCCCTCAATTGTAATTCATATACTTACTACAGAAGTATTATCTAACTGTGGGTATGCTTCCCATTGTGGTATTTCCCTTTACCGAGTTTTCCACGTATAAATATTGGTGTCATGTGGATGGTATTTAATCTTTGATTATTATTTATGCTTAATTAGTTTAACTGATATTCCAGTATTTAGTTTAAGCAATCCGGTATTAATGTTTAGAGCGTTAGTTTTAACATTTTAGTTGCTAAATGTTCTGGTAATCAGTGACAATTGATCCACCCCCTCTCAATTATCTTCTGGTTATTTGAATTATCTAACAATTGAAATCTGTAGAGATTGAGGGTTTTTTCGATATTGTTGAATTTTATAAATTTTCTTACATTTAAATTACACCTGCATAATATATTAAATAAAACCCTAAATAACTTGATAGGTTGGTTAAGTTTGTGAAAGGAAATAATGCATATGTACAAGATGATATGTTATAGCAATCAACTAATGCTACATTGTCCTCATAAGGAGATGTGTCAACTTATCTTGCTTTCCATGAAGCTTCCCTTGAAATAGTTGTTCATCAAGCTAATGATATGTTGTCTATCCTTGAAACAAAACCTAATCATTTTTATATAACCTTGTTCATAATTGGTCATAAAATGAATAATTATATTATAGACTTTGGTGCCTCAGATAACATCATACCATCTATTGTAGCTAAGGCCTTGGGATTATCCTTAATAGAAACCTTTGGTTGGTGTTACTCTATGGACTCCAAACAAATACTCTTGTTAGGACATATCAATGATGTTAAAGTTGTCCTTGCCACTCATCCTGACAAAAGAGTTAAGTTAACCATTTTGATAGCTGATATTCCTGCAAGTTAGGGCATGTTATTACGTCATACATTTTGTAGATACCTAGGGGGTGAGATTAAGATGGACTGGTCTCAGGCCACCATTCCCATAGGGAAACAATGGGTCATTTTACAACTAGAGCCCAAATATAAGTTCCCTATTTTTCCTTCTGATGATCCAAAAGCACAGATAATATTGTATCATGAATGTGAATTTGGGAATTATATGATCTTATCTGATAATGAAGTTGCAGTAAATTTATCTCAACCTAAGGCACTGGAGGATTTATGGATAATGGAATTTGATGGAAATTGTTCAACATTAGGTTTTGGAGCTAGGGTAGTTCTTATTCATCACTCGGGCAAACATATTCCTTTCTCTTTCAAATTAGAATTTAAAAATACAAATGATACCACTGAGTATGAAGCCTTATTATTGGTATTGGCTATGTTGGCTTGACGATGATTGTAATATATTCATCATATGTTGTCATTGATGAAACACATACACACACATATGTTTATATTGTCTATCGGTATAACTTCAAGTTGTTTATACTACAACCGGTATGCTAGAGGTTATACTAAGAGGTTTATCTCTAACCGATACTTTGTGTCAACTAGTATATGCATAGAAGACAACCAGTGAATACACATTAGTCAACATGAGGATGCAGATCAAGAGGAGATTATATCAGGAGATTCAAGGACAATGGTTCATATATTTAGCCCCAACTGATATTAATTGTTCCAACTGGTATTTGTTGATTTTATGATGAGTTACCACCACCAAGCTTCTTGGTGGCATTTTTGTGATGAGTTATAATCACTTGTCCAGATACACTACACCTAGGAAATTGTGTTATGATTTCTTTAGGCCAACATGAAATCGTAATGTCTATATATTGACATCACAATGAATTATTTCATGATGAGTCAAAGTGTTATGTTGTATGCGAAAGTCAAAAGAGTTAACTTGTAGAGTATGTAGAAGAATAGTGTTGAATATGCTTAGAAGGATCTGATCAAGCAAGTAATGTGCTACTCAGACAGATCAAACCAATCCTATTGTTTTCTAACAATTACAACAAAATCAAATCCCCTAACCGGGTAAGCTCTAACAAGATACAATGTATAAATCCTCTAACAAGGTGATCCATTAGTTTGGATTCAGAAATCCTCCGCTGAGATTACTCCTAACAGGGTACTACATTTAACAGGTTATAAGCTTCTAATCAAGCTTTGGGATCTCTAACAAGATTCACTCCTAGAAGAGCACTTTGTAGACCTTAACTGGTCAATTATCTATTACTGCAGATAGTTAACTTGTGAGTTCCATCTCACCTTGGTTTTTACCTATTTGGGTTTTCCACATACAAACACTTGTGTTATGGTGGATGTTTTACTTATTATGGATGTTGTTATATCATTTTGGATTGCATGCATTGTGTTTAAAATATTTGTTAAGTTCCTCTACCAGTTAGTGTTTGAAGTAGTTTAATTTTTCATGTCACTGATTCACCCCCCCTCTCAATGTTTTTCAATTCCATCAATTGGTATCAAATTCTATCTTCTTTGAAGCCTAATCGCTTAGAAGGAAGCCTTAAAACCACCATGGGGGACATGAGCTACTTTGAGATGGCTAGAGAGCTAGAAGCTAGCAGAAATGAGCTTAAAACCCTTAGGGTCAAACTGAAAGCTTCACAAGTCAAAAGGAGAGAGCTAACTGAACAACTGTTAGAGATATCTAATATTAGTTCTTCAAATGAGGCCAATATTGATGCTTTAGAAGAGGAAGTTGAAAAGTTAAACGGTGAGAAACTAAATCTTAGGAGAGAGCTAGAAGGTCTCACTATCTGCATGAGTCAGGAACTGGAAGCCAGAAGAGCTATTGAAGATCTTATCAAGGAAAGAGATCAAGAGATTGCCAAGATCATGTGGGAAAATGTCACTATGCATGAGCATTTGGTTGCTGAAAGAGAAGAAAAGGAGAACCTATAGCTAGATCTTGAACTAGCATCATCTCTGAGAGAGAACCTATCAAAACATAATGAAGATCTCACAAGACAGCTTACCAAAGTCAATGAGAAATTGGAGAAGTTCAACAGAAGTTCTACCATGCTAGAAGAACAAATTCAATCACAAAGGATGAAGGGTGATATCTCTGGACTTGGTTTTCACACATCTAAAAAAGGTGAATCCTCTGGTACAAAGAGAAACACTCTTAAGAACAAATATGCTCCTAAGATCAATAAACCTATCAGTAAGAAGGTCTTTAAACCTCTTTCTTATGTTTGCCATAAAACCGGTCACACTGCAAATGTTTGTAGAGACAAACCTAACAGAAATGCAAGTTACAATACTATTGCTAGGTATGTGTCCAAGAAATTTGAAGGTCATTGCTTCACATGTGGAATGTATGGACATAGATCTATTGAGTGTTGATATGGAGAAAACAACCCTATATCGCACATGTATCCAAGACCAAATGGTGACCGGATGGGGAATTTTGGCAACCGGGTAAACCTAAATTGGCAAAGACCCTATGACAACCAGTTTAGTTTATTTGACATGGAAAAGGTAACAAATGTTATTTGCACCATCTATAATAACTTTGGTCATGTGGCTATGAACTGTAGAAGAAGAACAGGAAGAGGAAATGCAAGACCTTAGAGATCATCTGGTATGGCTTATTATCACTGTAACAAACTAGGGCACTTATAAAAAATCTGTAGATCCAGAAATAACAAACCAGTCAATTCTTCTAAGGATCAAAAAGGAAAGCAGAAAGTTAATATTGAAGAAACCAGGGAGGAAATGAATCTAATTTGGAAGAAGAAAAGTGATGACTCACCTGGAGAAGAAACTATTCCTTCACCTAGTGAAGAGAACCCTACACCTGTGACTTAAGCCTTTTTAATATGGCTAAGGGGAGCTTAACGGTCAAATTACCTCTAAACCCTTTGAGATAAATGAGCGGTAAAAGAATTTTTAATCATGAAATTTTGGTAACTTTTTGTCAATATGTTATCAACTGGTTTTCTCCTTGAGTGGTGAAATTAGGGTTTGTAACCCTAATAGGTGAGCATTTAATGCAGTAGATAAAAAGGATAAAAGTAAGTTTTTACTATCATTTTTACCCTAACACATTCAAGAAACAAATTTGGAGCACTTGCTGAGCTAAGAAAGATTGTTGGCTGATAATTGTTGAAGTTGCATTGTAATTTGCAATCAAGCTGATTTGAAGGTTGCAGACGATCGAAGTGGTGTAAACTTGGGCATTCAACCGATAAATGGGGTAACATGTGCAAAATAAGGTATTTCTTTGAACATCCTACTTTGAATCTTGTTCATCTGAAATGGCATCATCTTCAAAGATTGTAGAAAGGTTAATGATTACATCAAAGCCAATGGAAGTTGTAGAGGTAGAACAAATTGTGTCGAATAATGCATTATCACAAGTTCCTAGTGGATTTTTGGCTAAAGGAGACTTGTCAAGTTATATTGATTGTAAGATAGAGGATCTAGGATCACTTTACATTTACACTCAGCTAAAATCCCTCTATGATGAGAATGGAAAGATTCAATCATAGTATGCTAGGGTTTTCGAGAAGGGTTTTCATAACTATGCTTATTTTCTAGAAGATTTTGAGGAAGAGAATATCAAAATTATTTTGAGTTAGGTTCATGGTGAGAACATGTACTTAGAGAGAACTCACATAATTACTAAGGAAGCCATTCAGGTTGTAATTGGCTATTTCTCAACTGATGTAGTCCCTGAGCTAAGACGAATTTCAAAAGAGACGGTATTCTCACTAGCCGGTTCAACATCTAACAAGCATGCTTTTTTTGTTAACAATATCAGAGACCCTAGTGTGAAACTAGCAACAATGGTGATAGGCTATTGGGTATTTTACTCCAATAGACTAAATAGTGTTCCATCAGCAGCAGTACATAGCTTAGAAGATGATAACTGAAAATGCAGATTATGATCTTTATGAGGCAATTAGAAGACAATTGTTTCTAAATTTGCAATCTATCAAAAAGGACAGGAGTCTAAAGTTCAACTATGGTCAACTATTGGTTGAGTTATTCTTCTATTTTTAAAATTTGCTACCAGGAATAGGTGATATTGAATGGTCAAAGGACCTACCGGTATCAACACAAATCAAGAACAACATCAAGGCTATAAAGAATACTTTTCTTGCTGCTATGAATAAGTATTTCAATGAGTTTCAGAAGAAGATGAGCACCAGAATGAGATTGCCTAAAGATGTGGTAAGTCATTCTACAAAAGACATTGTTTTTACAGTTACCACTGATTTTTGTTTAATGCAAGCAATTGAGCTGAGAGAAGAAGAAATGGAAGATATGAGTTATGAGGTGAACCATGACTTACTAGTTGGTTATGCTAATACCATATTAGCATCTCCTAAAGATAAAAAGAAGGAAAAATTGGATATTGTGGTATTCTAGGATGCACAAGACAAAACTAGTATTACTCCTGCTAAAAGTGGGAAAGGAAAGAAAAAGAAAACTAATTCACCTCCAGTGATAAAGAGTACAAGGGTGACTCGGAGTATCCAAACCAAAAAGGAACTGGCACTTAAATTCTATACAAAGAAGGAGAATGTACCAAACAAGAGAAATCAAAAACTTATTCTCTAACCAGAATCTGAGGGTACAGATACTAAAGAAGAACCTAAGAAGATGAAAGCTACCGGTATAGTAGAAAAGTCAGTAAAGGAAGTGCCAAAGGCAACTATGCCTATTGATATATCAAATTTCAAGCTCGATACCCATTTTCAAAGAACTATGAAGATATTAGGGAGGAATAGGTTTGAAAATGTCAAAACGCATTTTGATTCCTTCACTGAAGATGAGAAGCAACAAATCATTCAACAGGTAATCACTCATTTGTGTCACTATAGTAGATTTGCACCTGATCTTGAAAAGGATATCTCAATTTCTTTGTACAATATTCTTTTGGATAAATGGGAGGAAGCTATACAATTGGAAAAATAAATTATTGATGAGACATTTTTACAATATTTTCCCAATTTGTCTACAGATGATATAAGTGCTTTAGTTGATCAATAAAAAAATCAATTTTCTTTCAAAGTAAGGAGATTAAGCCTTCTTAGTGGAAAGAGGCAAATTATTGAAGCTAAGCCTGTGAAATCAAATAGATTGAAGAGCTCATACAATCCTCTAAGAATGAGGAAGATGTTGTTAATTGACCAGAAATGGATGAAGAAGAGATTGTTCAAGCTGATGAGGTCTATCCTATCAAGAAGAAGGATGACACCATTATTCATGTTGTTGATGTAGTTCAGGGTTCAGTTGATCTATCTGGAGACAACACTACACCAGATATGAAGCCTCTTGAAATTATTGATATACAAGTTACCTTAGTTGAGCAACCGACAACTCAACTAAAAGTGGTCAATCCACCGGAAAAAGAACAACTAGAGAAACCCCATTCTCCACCGATCTTACAAGATAATCAGAAGGAGTCTATGGAAATTGTTGTTACACAGACTTCTGAAAAGGAAACACAGAAGAATCAAGAGAAAGCAATGATTAAGGTTACATCCTTTGAACCGGCAAAGCCATTAGTCACTCTACAAACTGATGAGGATGATAATGATTCATTAGGCATTTCAAGGCCTATTGATGTTGACAACATGAGTGCATCTTAAATGATGAAGATTGAAAGTGTCATTCAATCTAGAGCACATAAGAAGAGACTAAAAGTGCAAAGGGTTGAAGCTAAAACAATTTAGAATGCAATAGATATTTTATTTGGTCTGCTACCGGACACTTCTACAACACATCTAACATCCCCTATTAGCAAACTTGGCTAGTTAGTTACTGATGCATCTGATCAAATCAAGTCACTTGAAGAAGCAACACTAACCTATGCTGAGAAAAGTCACAAGAAGAAGTATGGAGAGAAACTTGCAAACGACATTGATACTAGCAAAATGGCTTTGTCACTAACAAAGTTTTGTTGAGAAAAGCTATTGAAACATGAGGAAAGTATCTTGCTTCTACCTCTAATGTTTCATTCTGTTATTTTGATATCACAAAAAGACAAACAGAAATAGAGAAAGAGCTAGAAAGGATATGCAAGGTATATGTACCACTTCAAGACTCTATATTTGCTTTTAGCAAATCTGTAGATGATTTGCACAACAAGTTGGAAAGTTACAATCATGAGAAGGCAAAGAGACTTTGGTCTCTCAAGGAATGCAAGAGTCTACTCACATCACAAGTGGACATACTACAAAGAGCCTACTCAAATGTAGAATCTAACTTAGCAACTCCAGAAACTTGTACACTGGACTCGATGGAAGAATTTCATTCACAACTTCTATCTACAAAAGAGTGCACTAAGATTGTGCTAGCGACATGGACAAATGCCATATCACAGTTGAAGCAAAATTTTAATGGTATTTTCATGAGACTGGTGAATGCATGAATTTTGATACAATTTTTTTTAAGTTATTGTTTTATATGTTGAACGATTTGATACAAATTTTCTCTCTCTCTCTCTATATATATTTTTTGCTTTTTCAATTTGGCATTGTTGTCAAAGGAGGAGTAGAAATATGTATGTGTGTTTTTCAAAATTTTGTATAATGCATTCATTAAGGGGGAGCATGTGTATATGTGCAAATTTTTTGTTGTATGCACACTTAGCAGTATTACTGTAAAAAAATTTAAGTGTTGCCATCAATGCCAAAGGGGGAGATTGTTGGCTTGATGATGATTGTAATATATTCATCATATGTTGTCATTGATGAACAAAAACACACACATATGTTTATATTGTCTACCAATATAACTTCAAGTTGTTTATACTACAACCGGTATGCTAGAGGTTATACTAAGAGTTTTATCTCTAACCAGTACTTTGTGTCAACCAGTATATGCATAGAAGACAAGTAGTGAATACACATTAGTCGGCATCAAGATGAAGATCAATAGGAGATTATATCAGGAGATTCAAGGAAAATGGTTTATCTATTTTACCCCAATCGGTATTAATTGTTCCAACTGGTATTTGTTGATTTTGTGATGAGTTACCACCACCGACTACTTGGCGGTATTTTTGTGATGAGTTATGATCACTTGTTCAGATACACTGCACCTAGGAAATTGTGTTATGATTTCTTTAGGCCGACATGAAATCATAATGTCTATATATTGACATCACAATGAATTATTTCATGATGAGTGAAAGTGTTATGTTGTGTGTGAAAGTCAAAAGAGTTAAGTTGTAGAGTATGTAGAAAAGCAGTGTTGAATATGCTTAGAAGGATCTGATCAAGCAAGTATTGAGCTACTCAGACATATCAAACCAATGTTGTTTTCTAACAATTACAAGAGAATCAAATCCCCTAACTAAGTAAGCTCTAACAATGTTCAATGTATAAATCCTCTAAAAAGGTGATCCATTAGTTTGGATTCAGAAATCCTTCACTGAGGTTACTCCTAACAAGGTACTACCTTTAATAGGGTATAAGCTTCTAATCAAGGTTTGGGATCTCTAACAATATTCGCTCCTAACAGAGCACTTTGTAGACCTTAACTAGCTAGTTATCTATTATTGCAGATAGTTAACTTATGAGTTCCATTTCATCGTGATTTTTACCTATTTGGGTTTTCCACGTACAAACACTTGTGTTATGGTGGATCTTTTACTTATTGTGGATGTTGTTATATCATTTTGGATTGCATGCATTGTGTTTAAAAGTTTTGTTAAGTTCATCTACCGGTTAATGTTTGAAGTAGTTTTATTTTTGGTGTCACTGATTCAGCCCCCCCCCTATCAATTCTTTTCAAGTCCATCAGGCTGAGGCAAAGAAGCTAGGAGTGCAACTGTTGCAATTCAAGGGAGATACAAAGTTGATTGTAATACAATTCAGAGGGTTGTTCATTATAAAGAATGAGAGGTTGAGGCACTACTAGAATAGAGTGTGGGATGAAATTGAGGGTCTTGATGCTTTTTCTATCGAGGCCATTCCCTGAGAGAAAAATTATAAAGTTGATTATTGGCAGTATCAACTTCCCTTTTGCTTCCTCATCCCAAGTTCACAGATGATACCTACCGAGTGGAATTGATATACCAACCAAGTGTACCTAAAAATTTTGAATTTTGCCAGGTCTTTGAAAATGACAAGCAAATCAAAAACTTTTTGCCTTGTATAGAAATGTTCACTGCTACTTTCTTTGAAGGATCAGAAGCTGAGTGCAAGGAGTTTTCTTTGGAACTGGGTCAAGAGACAAATTATGAGGTAATACAACTAAAAGGAAATAAGATTCCTAAATGGTTAGTCTCCTTAGAATGTCTCTTTGACCATCATGATGCCTTTAGTAAGAAGAAGGATGAGCAAATTCCTATAGTTCAGGATGCTAGTGGCTATGAAAGAGTTAATATTGGAATTGAGGAGGATCCTAGGTATATTGACTTAGGAAAATGTTGCACACCTATCAAAAAAAAAGGTTCATAAGTCTCCTATTAGAATATAAAGATGTTTTTTCCTAGTGCTATGATGACCTGAAGAACTTCAGGGAAGGAAAATTCCAACACCATATTCCTTTGAATCCCGAAAGAAGCCCTTTTCAGTAGAAACTTAGGAACTTTAATCCCAAGGTAGTTGACGCTATCTTTAACGAGGTGGACAAAATGTTGAAGGCTACAATCATATATCCTATCCATCATTCCACTTGGATAGCCAACATAGTCCTAGTTCATTAGAAAAATGGGGAGATAAGAATTTGTGTGGAGTTTAGGAATTTGAATGAAGCTAGCCTGAAAGATATATCCACTACTTGCTATGGATCATGTTCTGCAAATAGTCTCAAGTTTAGAAATGATGTCTATTCTTGATGGCTTTTTTGGTTATAACTAGATTAGTGTCTTAGAAAAATCCCAACACAAAACAACTTTCATCACTCCCTAGGGTACTTTGGCATACAACAGGATGTCGTTTGGCTTGATAAATGCTAGAGCAACCTTCCAGAGGGATATGGAATTTTCTTTTGGTCACGTAAAAGATAAAATAATTGTTATATACCTTGATGATTTAACTATCTTTTTGAAGAGGAGAAAACATCACCTAAGAGACTTAAGACAACTATTGCAGAGATGTCCAGAGCATGGAGTGTCTTTCAATCCAAAGAAGTCAATGTTTGGGATTACTAAATCCAAATTACTTGGTCACATCATTTCCAAAGAGGGTGTCAAAGTGGATCCTAAAAGGGTGAAGGCAATCCAACAACTGAGTCTGCCATCTAATAGAAATGGAGTCAAGTCCTTCTTTGGATAGGTGAATTTTCTAAGAAGTTTTGTCCTAGATTTTGTGGAGACCGCTAGGTATATAGTGAATATGATGAGTGAGAAGCAGGCATGGAAATGGAATGGAGATGAGAAGAAATCATTTGAAGAAATAAAAGAGGCCATTGCATAGGCCACCATGCTTATTTATCTATACTTTAAGAAGGAATTTATCATTTATTGTTACGCCATTGAGCACACCATGTTACTAATCTTGATGAAAAAAAATGAAGAGGATGTGGAAGCTCCTATTGCGTTCATGAGCGTACCATTGAAAAAGCATGAATTAAAGTATTCATTGATGAAAAACAAGCATTTGCAATAGTAAAACCTATGAAACATTTTAGATATTACATTCTTCATTCCCATGCACAAATTTACTTGCCCCATTCTGCTATGAAGAGTATCTTGATGCAACAAGACATTGGAATGAATAATAAGGAAATGTGGGTTTCAAAGATACAAGAGTTTAATCTGGATATGAAACCAACAAAGATAGTAAGAGGCCAAGGCTTATGTAAGTTGATTGCAGAAAGTAAAAATGGAGTTGAAGATGAGTTGCCACTGGTTCTTTTTGTAGGCTTGCAAGATTCTTGGTTTACTGATGTAGCCTTCTATCTGACCTATGGAAACTGTCCTGCACATTTGTCTCCCAAAGAGAAACAAAACTTGAGAATAAAAGAAGCCAAGTATGTTATTTTTGATGATGTATTATATAAAAAGGGGTTGGATGGTACTTTCCTCTGATGTGTGGACAAAGCACAATGGGAGGCCTTGTTGAAATTGTTTCATAATGATGCTTGTGTTGGTCATTTCTCTTCCACCGTCACTACTTATAAGATATTAAGAAATTGTTATTACTGGCTTGGAATGTTTAAAGATGCATATGTCTGGGTTACCAATTGTGAGAAATGCAAGTTATTCACAAGAAAGATGAAACTTGCCGCTTTACCTCTCAGACCAGAAGTTATAGAAGAACCTTTCAAACAATGGTGTTTAGATTTAATAGGTCAATTATCACCTTCTTCTAGTCTTGGACATACATATATTCTTACGACCACTGATTATTTCCCTAAATGGGTAGAAGAAACACCTATCAGAAGGACAACCTCAGAGGTGGTCTGTGAGTTATTGAAGGAGAATATCCTTGTCCGCTTCAGAGTACCTCTAAAAAATAGTGACTGATAGTGACTGTTATGATCATGGAATTTCTTTGGCTCATTCGTCAGACTATTACCCACAAGGCAATGGTCAAGCAGAGTCTAGTAACAAGAATTTGATTAACATCATGAAAATGTTGGTGAGTGAAAATTCAAAAGATTGGCACAAGAAGTTGTATGAAGCTCTGTGGGAAGATAGAAAATCACCAAAATGAGTGATTGGAATGTCACCTTTTGAGCTTGTGTACGGAGTTGAGGATCAAATCTCATTTCCTCTGGAGTTAGCAGCTTCCAAATTGCAAACAGTAGTTGAGGATGTATATTTTCAGGATGCATTGGAGAAAAGAGTTATGTATTTGGCCAAGATTGAAGAAGAAAGAGAAAAGCTGGTTGATCACATTACTGAACATCAGCAGTGGGTGAAAATAATTTTTGATCACAGGGCTCAATCGAGGAAATTTATCTTGGGAGATCAAGTTTTTCTCTGGGATAAAAGGAGGGAGCCCAAAGGAGCACACTGTAAATTTGTTTCATTATGGAAAGGGCATTTTCTAATCCATGAAGTCAAAGGGCTAAATACTTTCAAACTCACTTATTTAGATGGTTTAACTCTTCCCCTGTCTTATAATGGGAAGGATCTCAAGCTTTACAAATTGTAGGAAAGTGTCCCCTACATCTTTTAGTGTAGCTTTGTAGAGTAGTTGTTAGTTTTGGTGTCGGTTTTGTTGTGTTTTGTTTAGTTTATTCTGGATCCTTATCTTTCTTTTAGTGTGAAACCAGAGATTCTGAGTCCCTTCCTAGTCCTTTGTAGCCTTGGTCCCCAGTCAGAGCTGATGTTACCCTCCCTTAATTCTGAATTGTTAAATATTAAACAATTATTGGCAGTGTTCTTTAGAGTGAATCCTTGTGTAAAGTTTAGTTATATGTCGGGTCATAAATTATTTGAACTTGAACCTTTCTGTTGAACTCATCCAAGGTACAAAGTTTAGGTTCAAACGGTCTTGTCCCTTTGTGGTCATGTCTTTCATAAATAAATTTTGAGTGTGTCTTTGAACTTGAACCTTTGAATCATCTTTGAAGAAAGTTCAAGAGACAAGGTTCAATATGTGTGAAAGTGGAATTTGGTTCGAAATCTTGTCTTTATCAAGGTTTGTTATATATTCTTATGTTGGTTTGTTGATAGACCATTTTGGTTTTGTTGAACTTTGAACCCCTAAACCACCATTGAAAGGGTTCATAGTTCAAGGTTCAATGTCGGATGAATGTAGCTTCAAGCGAAAAAGGCATGTCAGCAGGTGTTTTCAAAAAAGAATATTCCAAATTTAAAGAGAACCCGAGATAATAAACCGTGAGGTGTACTATATTGCATGGTAATCATGAAGAGGAAGGAATAAGTTGAATAATAATGAGATGTCAGACAAGGGTCTTTTCAGGGTAAGAAGGCACAGATAAGTAGTTAATTAATCCTAAATGAATCATGTGAGTAATCATCTTTCCCTTACTTGAATTTGTCTTTTTAAATCATTTCTCATAGTTACCCATTTCACAATTAAGCAAGTGTTGGATGCTACGCATGTTGGCTTGTCCTCTATTATTGCAGTTAGGAATCATTCATTTTCCCCTCATCCTCATCTTTCCATGTATTAAGGAGCTCTATTAATTAGTTTTCTTCCAAAGTTTTTTGTTTACCTCTGAGTCTTATGTAGAAACCCAAGATGAGACCAAGATTTCCTAAAATTGACCAAAACTTAGGGCTAGTTTGTTCACACCTAGATTTAGGTGATACTTTCCTCCCATCGATAGATTTAGAGGAATTTCATGAGAGAGTGTGGGATTCTGCAAATTCTTGTCTCATACAAAAAATAATTGATAGTGGTTTAATAGAAGCGACAACTTTTCCACCAGTCGTTCCCTATCCAGAATTAGTCCAAGAATGTATGAACCACTATGACTCTGTTTAGAGGAGCATCGGAACTGAAAATGGTGAAGTTTTGCTGAAAGTGAATTAGGAAACCATTGGTGTAGTCATGAAGATTCCTGAGAAAGAACGGTATGAAGAATAGACAGTGTCTAAGTCACAGGGGCTATTTTTTGAAAAGAAAAAAATGTATCGAAGTCTTATTTCCTGGAACTGGTTATTGAAGCTTCTAAAGGCTAGCTCTCATTTACCTAGACCATTAACTAGGGAACATTTGATTAGAGAGGTATGGGATATTGTCATTTTTCTTGATAGGATAAGAGGGAATCAGATGGCCTTCTTTTGGGTAGATTGGATGTACTTCTTTGTTTAGGTTATTTTAGCTGATGGGAGATACATAGATTGGGCGGAGTTAATTGCTGAAAGGATGTATGAGGGTTTAAGTTGTTTCGTTAACAAAAATTTCTATATGTCATCTTACCTCATATATTGTTTAGCTTGAACTCGCTAATGGGTTGGCTTATATCATGAAAATTGGCAAAATGACATGACGATTTATGACTATCACCTACATTTGCAACAGAACAGAGACACTAAGAATTATCACAAGCTCCATGATATTTTCCTTGGGAGACTAGTGTTTGAGTTGAAAGGGGATATCCATAAATATTGACCGAGGAAGCCATGTAGTTTGTAAGAAAATATGGGAGCTTCTATATTTATCTCTCTAGATTCACTTATTTGAGGGTTAGCGGTTTTGAAGATGAACCACATAAGTTGCCAAGATATGTCTTTGACAGACAAGTTTTAACTGAAGTGTGCAAGCAACTTGCTTATATAGACAAGAAATACAGGGTGAAGCACCAGACAGGAGTTTCTTTTCCCATTGAGTTCACTTATTACACCTATAATAATGTCTCAAATGCCCTAAATTTAGAGTTGGAGTTCAAGAAGCTCAACTTTTAGTTGTATACTCCCAAAATTGATTTTGATGCGAAGAAGTTTTCTACGACTCACCTTACACTTAGGAAGAATTTTCAACATATACCGGACCTAGAATGTTTCTGAGCAGATTGCGCGGATGAATATGAGGTTCAAAGAAGAGCTCACTTAAGACTCTCAGTACAACAAATTAGGAATTATGGTCTGAAGATGAATACTGCAAATATTGTTGATGATGAAAGTGATTTGCTTGATTTCTTGTTTGTCCATGATAGATAGAAGGGGTTAATTTTAGAAATAGATTGGGGAAAGAATGAAGAAGAGTATATTCAAACTAGGAAGTTCTCGGTTATCCGAAGAACAAAAAAGTGGCTTAGAGAATGGAGACTAAGTAGAAGTTCAAAAAAAAGTTCAACCTCTCCCACTAAATCTCTGGTTTCTAATCCCATTGCTTCATCTGGTGTAGGTTCTTCCAAGAAAAAGGAGAGGGGTGAGTGGGTAATATAAAAGGTACAGAGCAAAGAATACGTAACAACAGGTAGAATCACTCATTCTAGAACTAAGAGTAGAAGAAAATCTTCCCCTGTTGATATAGTAATTGACCTTTAGACTGCACCTGAAATGGATTTTTCTTCTTAACATCAAAATGTGGGAGTACAAAAGAAGATGAGGGTGATAGCCAATAGATAGGTAAAGCCCTAAATGTGGTCACTACTTTAGTAGTGAGGGATCAAAAGGAGGCAGATATTGGTTAAGACAAATCTCTCACCACCCCATTGTTGGATACAATTGTTTAATTGTGTATTGTCTTTGATGTTACACAAATGTCATATCAGTCTACCGAGTTCAGAATGTTTGGCAAAGCAGTTAGACAGAGTCTACCGAGTTCAGAATGTTCGGCAAAGCAGTTAGACAGAGTCTACCGAGTTCAGACGGTAAGAGAAGCAAGTTACAGAGTCTACCTAGCACTCCAGTATGCTATACTGAGTTCACAGTCTTTACCAAGTTAAGTCAGTCTTCAAAGAATATGTGAAGGAAAGTCAGTCTATACTGAGTTCGCAGTACTTACCGAGTTCAGTCGGTTACCGAAGAATCAGCAGTGTTCACCGAGCATCAGTGAAATGTTTATGCAGCCGACCGAAGCAATATTTATTTATTGAAATTTGTATATATAGCCGACCTATGTAATATTCATCTTAACTTGTAATTGGGCCGACTTGGTAACCTGAATGGTATATATGAGAGATCAAGTTGCGATTTCGAAGTGTGAAAAAAATATGAAAAGTATGGAAATGTGAAGGAGCAGAAATGTGCGAATTCTGATGAAGGATCAGTGATATCCTTGAGGTGCAGAAAAGATATATGTGATCAGTAAGGATCTGTTGGCGTAGAACAGAGATCTGTATCAGCAAGATAAGTTGTATTTAATTCAGATCACTTCATTGCTGCTTTCTAACCATTGTAGCAGTGATACCGAAATCTCTTAACAGAGTTGGTCTAACAACCATTTTGTAAATCCTCTGACAAGGTGACAATTCGGTTGAATTGTTCTTAAGACCTTTCACAAGGCCACTCCTAGCAGGGTGATCAAATCCTCTAACAGGGTCACACCTAACAGTGTGTTTTGTAACCTTTAACAGGGTTGGCTCCTAACAGGGCTCACTTCAGAAGAGTGAAAATCAGTAACTAGTTACATTGGTGGTTTTCCCAAAATTGGGTTTCCACGTTATATCTGGTGCTACTTGTGTTCATGTTACTTGTTTTATGCATGTTAATGTTTAATAAACACTGATAAGTTAATTTACCGAGTTTCAGCAGTTTATATTTAAGACATCTAAGGGACTTGTGGATTTATTTTTGTGGTAACTGATTCACCCCTCCCCTCTCAGTTACTCCATCCATATTTCCAACACCCATGGCCAACATGGTTGGAGAACACATTAACTAGTAAGAAAGGGAACATTTTTATAGTATCTATCTTGATTGATGATATGGTCAGTAAATGTCAAAGAAAGGTTTCTAAAGCCAAAAGGTTAAAGACTGTACCAAAAATTGATTTTGATGAAGATATAGGTAATTGGGCTGCAGAGATTGTTCACCCAAAAACTGATGAAACCATGGTTGATCTGACAAATAAAGTTTTCACGGTGGAAAAAGTAAACTTAGGAGCAAGAACTCATGCAACAGATGTATTACATTTGGAAGTTTCAACCAAGAAGACGTAAAAAAGATCCTAGAAGGATGAAAAAATGTCTAAAATGAAAGAGATAATGAGAAGCATGGCAAAATACATTGAGTCCATCAATAATCCTAATCCGCAACCCATTTCTCAGACTCCTACATCTTTTGATCCTAAGTCCCTTGTCAATCAAAAAACAATTGAGAAAATTCAAAAATGCAGATTGATGACATAGGTTGTTATGGATTGATTAAACAAAATTTAGAAAGCAGGAGGGAAATATTTTGTGGACCTGAGTAAGGTTCACGATGATGCAATCATGACCTAACAAAGGAATTGGAGAATGAAATTGTAAAATGGAAGAATGAAGAATTTGAGTGGGTGAAAATGGCAACTTAGATGAGAGAGTACATAAATATGGTGTAATGAAGTTCTTGTCAGAGAAGCTAGTTCCTGCTTTAGATGACAATATTCTATACATATGCCAACAAAATGTAGAATGGAGAAATTCATTGGTGAGATAGGCATATGAAGAGTTTGCCAAATTAGTGAATCAAGTTGCAGAATTGATATCTTCCATGTATAATGAGATTTGTTGTGTTGGTTTGAAATGTTTAAAAGATGATGGAAAAAATCTAGAAACAGTTGATGGTGGAGGAGCACCTAGTTTTACCTAGTTTTAGTGTTGCATTTTCAAAATTTTGGAGTGATTGATCATGTTTGGGGTCAATGAGTGAATGAAGAACTATTGAAAAGTCCAAATGTATGTTTTAAGGTTATTTGTAGTGTTGTTGTTTCTTGTTTTATCTTATTTGCTCAGTTTTGGCCAATGTGCCCTTGTAAGCCAAAAATGGCATCATAAAAATCTTTGTAAGGCCTCATAAAGATTTTGGAAATGTTAGTTTAGTGTTAGGGAACCATCCTAGGGGGTTTAGAGTGAGTAAAAATGCATAAGTTGCAAAAATGCAAAATGGAGCAAAAGCTGTCATTGTTGCTTGACAACTTTTTGCAACTTTTGGAGCAACTTTTCAAAAATTGATCAAATCGGTGGTTAAGAAACTGATGGGTGGTTGGTTATGAGAAAGGAGGCATATAAATTCTTTTGAAATCATTTTAAACAAGTTGGAATATCCATGAGCAAATTTTGAATAATACTTGAAGTTAATTTTCAGATTTTTGCATAAGATTTTTAATTTTGGTTATAGTAGTCCGTACCAAATGGTTTGATCTTGGTATTGTCCTTTCATGGTGGTTTAGCATATATTGTTGTGGTTCTTAGGAAGTGTTTTTAATCTTTCTTAGTGCATCTTTAGTGCTTGTTTACAAATTTTCTTCAACTACTCTGCTCTCAGTCCAAGCAACGGATTAAGACTGTAGCTATGGCTCCAACTTGAAATCCCATTGTGTTTGCTCAATGACCCTTGGGATTCAAGTCATGGAGCCTATGTAAAGTGTGTATTTTAATTTTTTTTCCTTTAAGGTTCATTGAAACAATTTTCTATCAAGTCCTAGGCGAGCTTTGCCATAGCTCGACTAGGGAACTTGGCTGTTATGTGCACTTTTGCTTGCAGGGATGATCAGATATTAATGTGCCAAGTGTTTTTCATGAAAGAAGGAATCCTAAAAAAGACTAAGTAGAATAATGGAGTTGTGACAGGGTGTCGAAATCAACAAACCCTATTGGAGAAGGCTCTTAAACCCTTAAACCCTCAAAAAGAGCCATTTTGGGGTCCATACCTGTATGGACATATTAGACAACCTAACCTCCTAAATCTCAATTTTTTTCCAAAAGGGTATTAGAATCACAAAATATCTTAGGGGGTTCTTTGGAATATTTTTGAGTAATTTGGCAAAAATAGTGAAGGTAGGTCTAAAAGGGGCTCTTAGGGCTACTAGGTCTAGAAAATAGGAACAAGAGAAAGCGACGGGGAAATGGAGATAAAGCAATCAAAAAACCACATGAAGGGAATTGAAAAACCTTCTCAACATCATCTTAGACCCCTACAAGTGAATGTTGGAGATTTTGGCAACTTGATGGTTGGATTTACTCTAGTAAATCCCAACCATGTTTTTGAGTAATAGGAGCAAACAAGTTGTTAGGGAGCATTAGTTGTTTGACTTGATACTAGGAAAGAGAAGGGTGTGAACAAGTATGTAATCCCACTAACATCTTTTACCCAACTATTAATCAAGGTGCAACTCTTTTGTGAGATCCTTCCTATCAGTTGAGGTCATAACAAGGTCGTTAGAAGAGAAAATCAACCACATCAAAGAAGCCAAGGGCTTGGTTTCAAATGACTTGAGCCTCATGTCTAAAAAAAAATCCCTTCTTTTCTTGCACATTCAAATAAAGTAACACAAATACGTCGTGAGAAGGAAGTATGGAAGCAAAGAATGACAAGCGTGGGGCTACCGCATAACGCAATCATTCAACACTTTGTTGTTGCTTATGCAGATTGGAAGAAGAAAGAAGTTATCAAAACTGCTTAGGAATTCTCTATGCTATGATGTCTCTTTTCAATTTTTAGTTGTGAAAATAGTTTTTTTTTTTGTTTAAACATTGGTTTCTCTAGATTCACGAGGCAAAAATTGTTTGGTTTCTGTGTTTCCCGTATGAACTGTTAGCCAGGTTATGGCTATAAAAACTAATTTACTTGACTTTGATAAGGTCCAAAATTTTTTGGTGGTGATATCTTAGCAAACTTTCATTTATTTTGAATGGGTTGAATTTTCAAGGAAGACATTTCATCAGTGAATGAAATGATACTTATTCTACAGCTTTCACATCTATGTATTTGAATGTGAACATAAAATCTTTGTTGGGATATATTCGTTTGTGTAGTATCTATTGCTTCTTTGGTTATTCCACTTTCATAAGTTTAGGAATGAATTAAATAAGTAGGTCTTTTATTAATTTTACATGGATGTTCTGATCCCCCTTGTCCTATGAGACATGAGTGAGACTCGATCAGATCCATGTTAAGAGAAAATTTCTTGAGAATTAAAGCTATTTTGGTAGTAAGCCTGTGAGTTTACATACATAATATTTATCTTCATAGCATTCATGTGGTGTTGACTTATGAATGTGAATGCCTTTACTTGTTTTCTTGTTAAAAGTGGAGTTAGAATTTGTGTGTTTCTTTTAAAAAAAATTCATTGAATATGATATGGGAAGCTGCACCCTTATGCATAGGGTAAATTATTCATAAATATACCCAACTGTTGGTTCAATTTATCTTTCAAAAAATAAGGGTAACACGAGTCAGTCATCATAAATTTAAGATAGGACAAATCTGATAACCAACACCCATCTAGTCTGATGATCCATGACATACATATGGAGCATATCCTCCAATACCTAGTTCACCCTCTGTGTCTGTCCATCCATTTCTAGATAATAGGTTGTGCTAAAGTTGAGTTTGGTACCCAATGCTGCTTGCAATGCCTTCCAAAAGGAAGAAGTAAAGAGAGAATCCTTGTTTGAAATGAGCTTGCATGGAATGCCATAAATTCTAACAATATCCTGCAAGAATACCTATGCCAATACTAGTTTTGTAAAAGGATTTCAGACTGGTGATAAGTGACCTACTTTGGTCAACTTATCAACTATCACCATGATGGCATCATGATGACAAGATGACATAGGGAGACCAATGATGAAATCAATCAAAATTGTATCCCACTTCCACTCTCATATCGCATGAGATTGGAGCAACCCATCTAGATGGCAGTGCTCCACCTTAACTCTTTGGCACTCAAAGCATCAGGCTACTAGTTTTGCAATGAGTTGCCACATACTCAACCATGTATACAACTGTCTCAAATCTGTTTCAATATTCTTAACCCCAGGATGTGCTACATAAAGTGCTCTATGAGCCTCAATCACAATGAAATCATGCAATTTCCTACAAGAAGGTACATAAATGCACCCTCTATGGCATAGTAGTCCATCAGAATCCAATGAATAATCTACATATCTCCCATCTAGGGTCTCCTAAGATCGCACTACCTGACACGCCTCTAAATACCACTCATCCTTAGGCAAGTTCTCCAATATGTGATCTCTCAAATTTGTACCTATAAACATGGATTATATCTCATGACGTCTCTATGTAGGGGAAAAAGCGAGACTAGGTTAACATGCCCTAATCCTACCTTTTGACACACATTACGGAATACGAAAGAGCCTAGAGATATCACACAATTGGCTACTTCTTTTGGTGAAAGAGAGAGCCACGGGATATCTATTAGGATTTCTATTCCCTTGTTGAAATTGAAAGCTAAAATGATACAAGTTCAAACCCTAATCCCAAAATGCAAGTATGAACTAATAACAAGATTGCAGAATTGAGATTAAACAATGAACAGCTGTAAATACAAGGATGAAATAAGAATGCAGATGTGTACCCAGAGTCAAAATCAGACTAAAAATGTTCGGGACGAGAGCGCGGGCACCACTGTCCTGAAAACTGCACCGGAAATTGCTGTTCTGCACTCTGAAACACTGTCGGGAAGCTGTCTGTAAGCTGCCTGTCCAGAGGACCAGGGCGCCCAGTGCCTCTATCCCAGGGACCAGGGCTCCCAGCGCCCCTGTCCTGGCAGGACCAGGGCACCCAGTGCCCCTATCCCAGTCTTCTGCTCTGCAACTTGACACAGAGTGCTGTCTCGACCTTCTCTCTCCGGATCTGTATCCCGCGGCGTCGTCCGAATCCTGAAACCTACAATGATATCTAAAAAAGGGTGTATGGGCGGCTATATAGGGTTTTGCCTTAGTCAAACCCCCACTTCGGTGATTTCCACCTCCACGAATAGCCAAGTTGTTTTGTAAAATGTATTGTGTGTGCAGACCTAGTGTGTGTTCAAGGTCCTAAAATGCAAGAAAGCAAACTAGAGCAACCTAGAAAGTAAACCCTAATTGCTTGCAAATGATAATGTAAATGCTCTAAATCAAGATGCAATGTGATCTAAAGCATGAATAAATGACGTATTGAAGCTTATGCAAAGACATGAAAACAACATGAAATCATACCCAACCCTCAAGGGAGGAGTACAAGCCAATCTTCAGTCGGTAATCTCCTATTGTTCTTCAATGTCTTCCAAGCCCTAAGTGGATGAATGAATTTGATAGATGCTTGATAGAATGATGTTGAATGTTGTTGAAGTCTTCCAAGGTCTGCTCTTTTGCTGCATATGAAGTTCCTGAAAACAAAAATTGGATCCCTTCAAATGAAGAAAGAGAGCTCTTATGTAGGAAACCCTAGATCGTAAATTCATCTTTTGGCCGACCTAGAGATTGAATATCCCACCAATTTCTTGGGGTTAAGCTTTATTTTATGATTGGATCGTGCTCCTAAAATTTTGGGAAAAATGTCCGGGACCATGTGCACTCCGGGTGCCACGGTCCCGACAACTTTTCACCAAATTTTCAGGGCCATTGGATATGATGAGTTTAGAGAGAATCCTGAAGTTATAGGTGATTTCAAGATGTTTTGACCCCGAAACCAAGCCCCCAAGTTTGAAATAGGACTTAATTAGGGTTTTTGATTGAGTGATGTATTGGAGGAATAAAATACGAAGGGCGCGCTTTAGTGAAAGGGCCCAACTTTATGATGTAGAGAATGATGAAATAGGACCTTAGACCTAATTAATTTGATTAATTAAGTGCTAAAGGAGAAATGCAATGCAGAATGTAAAATGCACTAAGGCGGGTGCTAAACTAGGTGTGAAATTGTACCACCCTAGCGAGTGTGTACAATTTATGACGCTACATTTAGCCCCCACTTTAGCGGTCATATGAGTACTACGTGCATATGCAAGCTAAAGTACAGAAAAGTAAACATTTATTGAAAAAAGGATATATCCATAAGTTGTCAGACGAAGCCCCCAGTGGTATCTGCAGTACATAGTTAGGAACCGCACCCTACAAAACACACGTTAGATCACAAAATCAACTAATGCTTACTAGGGAAAGTGATGAAATCTGTGAGTAGCTATATGCCCCCCCCTGTTTCAACTTGCTTATTAGGGAGGTGAAATAGGGTAGCATGTTTACTTGCAACAAATTGTGTAAGGTAGTATTGATGAGGGGTGTTCACTAAATAGGCTTCATCAGAGAACTTTTTGGAACATCCCGAGAGTAGGGGAAGGAAAATATGATTCCAACGCAACAAACAGCTTGAAAATCGCATCTCCCAAACCCAAGTTATGATAAAATGAATGGTAGAGGAAAATTAGGGTTTCAAAAAGTAAGAATAAACAAACGAGAGTATATACTTCGAAAGTGACACTTGTATTCATCACTTTGTTGATTTCAGAATACTATTCAGTGCAGCGGAGCCCACATAGCCATCATCATGCCTTCATGACGACCGGAGCGTGCCACGAGGATCGAGATCCTGTGCCAGGCCGTGATCGACGACGAGCCACTGGACAAGGTGAGTTGACTGAACGTTTGACTTTTGATTTTTCGCATGTTTGACTTTTTTGTGATCGTATGCGGGCCTTCAAGGTTGACCGAGGCCCACCCAGGGTGCCATGGTCCCTGTGGGGCGCCCTGGTCCCCCCAGGGCGCCATGGTCCCTGATAGGGGCGCCATGGTCGCTTCAGGGCGCCATGGTCCCTGACAGGGCGCCATGGTCCCCTCAGGGCGCCATGGTCCCTGACAGGGTGCCATGGTCCCCAATCAAGGCCTGGCGAGGGGTTACAAGGCTAGCATACAATGTGCGACAGTTTGCATTTGCGATTTTGATGATCGAGTACTAATTACGGTCATGTTTTCGTGTTGCAGGGTCTCCCGTACATGAGAGAGCATACAGCGGGACATATTCTTCGCACTTTGCGAGATCAGATTCCGCGGCTGACTCGGTCAGAGAGAGACACACTATCGATTGTGGGATTGTGGTATGTGATTCTCATGCCGGCCATTCGATTTCATCCTGCGATGCTGATGGCCTTGATGGAGCGATGGGATCCTGACACGTGCACTTTTCACCTTCCAGTAGGAGAGCTGATGATCATACTCGAGGATGTGTACTGTATACTTCATCTTCCTATCAGAGGAGCGACAGTTACATACGCGACCGATCGGTCAACGAAGGATCATCAGAGAGAGCAGGAATATTGCATAGGGAGAGTCATGCCGAGCGAGACGAGAGGTCGCATCATGGTCAGCTGGCTCTTACATCCTACAGGGGAGGTACCACTTCTGAGATGCCTTATGATAGTCATCATAGCATTAGCCGTCTGCCCTAATGGGCGAGGGACACACATGCATGGGGGTCTCACATGGTGTATCAGAGCGATGGAGAGACACAAGAGAGTGTATGCTTGGGGTCGGAGTATGCTTGCACATCTCTATCACGACCTTGAGGATTACGTATTCGGATAGGGTTGCAGTTTGATGACATGCACACTTCTGCAGGTGTGGATTCTAGAGCACTTCACATGCACCAGGCCCGTCGACTTTCCATTGAGTACAGCGAGCGAGCGACCTAGGGTGTTCGCTTATCCACTTACCAGCGAGTGGAGATTTGGAGATTTGTTGTATTGGAGAGTGATTTTTGACAGACTGACAGCCGAGGTGACAATGTGGAGACCTTACCTATGGATGCACAGATGGGATGGTATGGAGAGATAGTTAGCATGTCTATAGAGGAACCGCCTACTGCGAGGACGATATGCACATATCATAGTCCCTTTCTACTTTGACCGAGTACGGAGGCAGTTCAAACTAGAGCAGTGTGTTCCAGCCAATGTGCCCATCTATACTCGACACTCACGGGTCCTTCCCAGACCTAGAGCAGTAGTGAGACCGACGGTAGATGACATTGAGATGACAGACCTAGAGGGATCTGATCAGGATGTAGTCACTGATTATTCTGCAGAGCCTAGAGCACAGCGCAGATATGTTTCATGGTTTATGAGATCATATCCAGGTCCTATCTTTCCACCAGATCATCCGACAGGCTATCCAGGCCCATGGAGATATGGAGACCGAGACAAAGACGAGGGATCTAGGTCAGAGGAGCCAGAGGAGGGAGAGGGTCATGAGGAGGCGGGGGATCCTGATCCACCTACAGGCAATCAGCCCATTGATGAGGAGGAGGAGGAGGAGGATACAGATAGAGAGGAGGACAAGGAGGATGCATGTGATGATGCAGATGAGGATGAGGATGACGATGATGAGGAGGACGACAAGGAGGAGGATAGAGATGATGAGGAGGAGTCGAATGCAACTCCCCACCATTCAAGAGATGATACCATAGCTCTGGATCCACCTCTTATTCCCCAACAGGGGGAACATGAGGCGATACGGAGACCTGTCCCTAGTACCATCCAGCCTACACCCATCATGGATAGATTATTCGAGCGAGGGGAGCCTAGCGGTTCCTAGGCACAGATGCTACCATATCATGATCCCTACTGGCGCGAGGGAGATCTAGGTATAGTAGGTTTATATTGATTGATTAATGCTTTGATGATGTAGAATGGTACTAACAAAAATCTGTTCTACCACAGCTAATGTGCAGGAATGGCGTTCCCTGATTCAGCAGGCAATGACGGATATTTCCATGATAGCACAGATCCCTAGTTCCTCACAGATTGCCTATAGGCCTCAGGGGAATGTGGGTCAGCATGAGGATTTGTTTTTCCCATTCCGAGTACAGGTAGATATATGGAGGGAGAGAGAGAGAGTCCTATCAGAGGACCTCCAGCGGGCGCAACAGAGAGAGAGAGAGTCCTATCAGAGGACCTCCAGTAGGCGCGGCGAGATCTAGCAGCGGCTCAGACAGAGGCTACCACCTATCGTGCGATCCTTATGGATAGGGATCGTAGGAGTTCCTCTCGGAGTCACTCACGATCTATATCGTGCTACACACCCATGGGTCCACCTTCACGGCCAGATCAGGAGGGAGCATCCAGTCGATAATCTCCAGCCACTAGCCCTAGGGATAGGAGATGATTTTATGATGTAGAAGAGAGGTCACATTTTGGATATACAGTGACCCATATTTGTATACGATCCACACATATATATGTATATATACATGCTTCTCTTTTGTCTCAAATGTGTTATCTTTAATGCTTAAAACAATGTATATTTTGCTTTGATTAAATCTAATACATTTGGTAAATGTACATGTATGTTCAGAATTTAATTTCCATGTGATTGATTTCTCAATGCTCCATGATTAAATTGATACATGTGTGACTTAACTAAAATATTTAATCAAGTACTACATTGATGATAAGGAAGAAATATGTATTAAGTCTAAGAATCATATAACTAATGTGATTTAATTTTGAACTTAAACACAACATGATACGATTCTACTTAACACATAATGACACTGTATAATATGCTAGCATAACGGGAATGTAAATCTTTTACAATTTACATAAATGAATTCAAGACAAACTATAAAGTAAGAAGACACGCTTGTCAGGAACGAAGCAATATAGATTAAACAATATAATATTTAATTCTATTTTGCTTTAATCAAGAAACACTAACATATTATCCAATGTTGAAGAATTGAAAAGAAGATAGATGAGAAACGAAGAATTAAGCATAATATCTACGCAAGTGCATAGCATTGATAGGTTCTTTAAGAGGCGTACCGTCTACATCCGCTATTTTGTAAGCACCTGATCCATAATCCTCAATAACGATATATGGTCCAAGCCAATTAGGACTAAATTTTCCCTTTTCTGCAGGTAAGGCATTCACATTGCGCTGATTCTCATAAAGGACTAAGTCACCTACTGAGAAGGAACGTTGAATGACCTTATCATTATAGCTTCGTTGTAGGGTTTTGTGATACGCTTGAATATCCTCAAGAGTGTTTATGCGCTGTTCATCAAGCATCTCAAGCTGTTGAAGTCATCATCTACTATACCTTTGAGAGAAACCCTAAGTGATGGAATCTCTAATTCTAAGGGCATAATAACGTCAGCACCATAAACAAGATTATAAGGAGTAGTTCCCGTAGCAATTCGTACACTCATCTGGTAGGCCCAAAGAGCATAGATTAGCTGGTTACTCCAATCCTTACCATGCTTATTCATGGTTTTACGAAGAATTTGTTCAATTATCTTATTGGATGATTCGGCTTGACCATTTGACTGAGGATAATATGGTGTAGAAAATCAATGTTTGATATGATACTTCTCGAGGAATTTCTTCACGTCCTTGTTCTTAAATGATGTCCCATTATCTGAGATTATATTGGAAGGTATCCCAAATCGAGAAATAATGTTTTCTAGAAGAAATTGACAAATCACTTCAGCAGTAGTAGAGCAAAGGGGAATAGCTTCTACCCACTTCGTAAAGTAATCTATTGCTGTTATAATGAAGGTGTGTCCTTGAGATGAAGGAGGGGAGATTTTTCCAATAAGATCCAAACCCCATGTGGAGAAAGGCCAAGAAGCTACTTGAGAATGAAGTTCTTGGGCAGGAGCATGAATCAGATTATTGTGTTGTTGGCATTGATGACATTTCTTAACAAATAAAAAGGAATCTTTCTACATAGTTTGCCAATAGTATCCCATACGAAGCAATCTATGAACCGAGGATTTGCCCCCAAAATGCCCCCCACAGGCACCTGAATGTGCCTCTTCAAGAGCAACAGGGATTTCCAACTTATTAAGACAACGAAGGAGAAGACCATCATAACCCCTTCGATAAAGGACATTAGAAAGGATGATATATCTAGCAGACAACTTGCGGATTCTAGCCCTAGTGTTCCTATTAGCAGAATCAGGAAAGGTACCATCGGTCAAATATCTTACGATATGCGAGAACCATTCATCTGAATCTACAAAGTCACAACATGTTACCAAGCTAGAATCGTCTTCAATAGCTAGAGAAATAAGATTGTGAATAACCAAATTAAGATTGACCATAGGGTCCTCTAAAGATACTAGAGAAGCCACACATGCCATTGCGTCCGCATGTCGATTATCTTTTCGAGGAACGGGTTCCATGGTATAAGAATCAAAATTTTGTAATAAAGAGATAGCAAGGTCTTTATATTGTGATAATTTGTCTTGTTTTGCTTGATACATTCCTGTTACTTGTCTTATAATCAATTGCGAATCTCCATAGATATGTATGTGTTTTATATTCAGAGCCAAGGCTGCTTTTATTCCCGCTATAAGAGCCTCATACTCAGCAATGTTATTGGTACACAGGAAATTTAGACGATATGATAAGGGAATAGGTTTCTTTGTAGGAGAAACCAGAACAATATCTGCCCCCAATCCCGTACGACACTTAGAGCCATCAAAGTATAACTCCCAAGTTTCACCTTTCTCTATAGAAAGAATGAAGTCATCAGGAAAGGACTCAGGGTTAGGGAAGGAGAAAGGCGAAGGGGCCTCAACTAAGTGATCGGTCAACGCTTGTCCTTTAATTGCTCTTTGTGAAACAAATTTAAGGTCAAATTTAGTTAACATCATAACCCACTTAGCTAGACGTCCTGATAAATCAGTTTTAGAGAAAAGATGCTTCAAAGGATCAAACTTTACCATGACGTGGACTTCTGAATTTAAAAGATAATGTCTCAATTTCTGAGTCGTAAACACCACGGCCAAGCATTGTCTTTCTATCACAGAATATCGGGTCTCATAATCGAGTAAGGTACGACTTATGTAATAAACCAGACATTCCTTACCATCTTTATCATGTTGTGCTAACAATGCTGCGAGAGCATGAGAAGAAGCAGCTGTATATAGAAGAAAGGGTTTAGAAGGTTCGGTAGGTTGAAGAATAGGAGGACCAGCCAAATACACTTTTAAATCTTCAAATGCTTGCTGACAATCTTCATTCCATTGAAAAGTGATATCCTTTTTAAGAAGTTGAGTAAAAGGAAAGGTACGATCCGCAAGTTGAGACACGAACCTACGAATAGCTTGAATCTTTCCTTGTAAGCTTTTAAGTTGAGACACATTTCTAGGAGGTGGCATGTTAACAATAGCATCTATTTTTTTAGTGTCCACCTCAATCCCACGATGCGAAACTATGAATCCTAATAGTTTTCCACTATCCACACCAAAAACACATTTTCAGGGATTCAAGCGCATGTGATATTTACGAATTCTTTCAAAGATTTGTCGGAGGATTTTAACATGATCCATGCGAAGAAAGGATTTAGCTAAAATATCATCAACATAATCCTCTAAAATCTTATGCATATAATCATGAAAGATAAGGGTCATCACTCGTTGATAAGTTGCACCAGCATTTTTAAGTCCAAAAGGCATCATTATCCAACAAAACGTACCCCAGGGAGTGGTGAAAGTGGTTTTGAATTGATCTTGAGGGTTTATGAAAATTTGATTGTAGCCTGAAAAACCATCCATGAAGGATAACAAGGCATGTCCTACCGTAGAATCAACTATCATGTCAATGTTTGGAAGAGGGAAATCATCTTTTAAAGAAGCCTTATTTAGATCCCGAAAATCAGTACACATTCTTATTTTGTTGTCTGGTTTAGCCACAGCGACAATATTTGAAATCCATGGGGAATAGTCAATAGGGCGGATAAATCCAACCTCCAATAATTTTTCAATCTCAGCTTTAACAAGCAGAGCCACCTTAGGATTCATTTTTCGAATCTTTTGTTTCACGGGCTTAGCATCAGGAACTAAGACAATATTATGAGTAACAATCTTAGGATCTCTACCAGGCATGTTAGAATATGTCCAAGCAAAGATCTCAGGGAATTCATGCAATAGTTCTTCATATTGTTTTTGTTCCTCTTCATCCAAACATTTTCCAATTTTAATAACTTTCTCTTTGTTGCAAGGATCCATCTTAACATCAAGGGTATCACTTATGAGAAGATTACTTTGTTGAGGAGTATCCTTTAACTGAGGGAATTCTTTCACAATCTTATCGTTATCAATCTCTTTTCCAAAATAGGCTTCAGTGTTCAAACAATAAGGGAGTCCCCTATTGTGATGATAATGAGGAAGAGTGTCATAGGCTCCCAAGAACTCAGCTAAAGCATCGTCGGTAGGGAAGATATCCAAAGCACAATCACTCAAAGGATCCCCATCAATATACTCAGGGTGTTGTATTGATAAAGATGTAGATATAGCATTAACACTAATGCATGGTCTTTTAGAAGCTTTAGTATGTCTGCAGGGATTATAGCCAAGTCCAAAGGCATAATGTTGAAAATTAGTCTCTAGAGGAACTCTTATCCCTTGTTTATTAGCACCACAACCTTTTCCATGATACCCATGCTTAGCAAAAATGCAAAAACCATGACCATAATGATCAGCCATTTCAGGAAGAGAAGGTGGTTTTTCATAAGACCAAGAATCAAACTCTTCATAATTATAGATGTGGGGAGAAGAAGTTTGAGAAGCGGCCACAAAATTATTACTCATAGATTCAGGTAAGGTTGATTGATTTTTAGTTTCTTCTTTCTTTTCAACTTTGTGATTTTCAGCTTCTTCCTTCTTTTCAACTTTAATTTCTCTAGAAGGAACCTTATATTCACCTACAAAGGTAGGGTTAAAATCAAGAGATCCCCAATCATCCTCTGTGAGAACCTTCTCAGGATCAAAATCCTTTTTATGTGTATTTTCAAGTCGAGAAGGATCTTCTTCAAGAGTTCCAGACTCATCCGAAGGATTTTGATCATCGGAGAGCGAAGACTCATCGATAGGTTTCTTGTTTAAAAAGTCATCACTAGACGAGGATGGCTTAGAAGAATCTCCTTTGGAATTAGATGTTTGTAGACAAGCTTGAAAATTAGTATCACCTATCAAAGTATATGTCTTATTGTTATAAATGAATTTAACTTGTCTATGCAATGTAGAGGGGACAACTTGCATGCTGTGAATCCAAGGCCTCCCTAATAACAAGTTGTATGTTAAATTTCCCGGCATAACATGGATAGGAGTAGGCAAAGTAATAGGTCCCACTGTGAGAGGTAAGGTGATGATACCTAATGAAGTCTTAGCCACATTGTCAAAGCCACGAATGGGATGAGAGTCAGGCTCAATAAGAGATGTATCCACATTCATCTTATGCAATAAATTAATGCTACACACATTAAGGCCAGAGCCATTATCTACTTGTGTTCGTCTTATAGCAGTGTCTTTCATGACAACCACAATCATCAAGGGATCATATTGTTGTTGAATTTCACTAGTAGGCAACTCATCTTGGGTAAACACAATTTGAGCTTTAGGATTCATCACAGAGTTAACAAAAGATGCTATATTACTAGACGTATTCGGTGGAGGAACATTCAAATCTTTCAAGGCATCTTGTAACATTCCATGATGAGCGGAAGAAGTTTGAATCAAATCCCAAAGGGATATCTTAGCAGGGGTAGCTTTAAGTTGTTCTATGAGATCATATTCCTTACCCATAACTTGCGAAATACGGGGAGCTTGAGGAAGAATTGGTTGAGGATTAGGAAGAGAGACTGGAATAACAGGAGGAGGATTAGGTTGCCTATTATTTTTGGTATGATAGGTATGGGCAACCGCATGATAACTCTCTCTAGTTATTTGCTTAGCATAATTGTAAGGACTTATAGGTTTTCTTCCTTGTACGGTGATGATTGGTTTATTCAGGATAAGAAAGGAATCATGATCATACCTTGGATAGTAAGGAGAGGTGATTTAGGAATTTGAAAGGTAGGAGAAGGATAAGCACCTTGGACTTCAAAGAGAGGCTTATTATGTTCATTCAAGTTTATCATGTTAACCAATTTAGAGGTCTTGTTTAAAGATTTCGACAAAGCCACAAAGTCATCAAGAGCATCATCCAACAAAGCATGATCATATCGGTTAAAAGGTTTGTCTTTTGATTCAAAAGGAGACATCTCCTCATAGAGGGGATTATTGAAAACAACCATGTTACTAGATTCAGGGGAATAGTGGATAGGAATGTATCCTTGAGAGGAATCATTCGACTTATCTTTCTCATCACACCTAAATGGCATAGTAACAAGGTTTATGAGTTTTTGGTAAAATGAAGGTTTGGCATCCTTAGGGTTTAAAAACTCATCTAAAGCTCCATCTAATTCATCTTGGCTATACTCATAATAATCATCAAAAGCATGAACATTTTGCAAATAAAAATATGACATTTTGAAAAGATTGCATAAAATTTAAACACACAATGCACAGAAACACACTCTTTTTTTTTTTTTTTTCTTTTTCCTTTTTAATGAAAATGAAATGAAAATACACTAAGTCTAGATCTAGATCCAACAAATGCAATGCAAGAAGAAGCAATGATAGATTCATGTCGGGTTCACCAAAATGTGTAGGGGAAAAAGCGAGACTAGGTTAACATGCCCTAATCCTACCTTTTGACACACATTACGGAATACGAAAGAGCCTAGAGATATCACACAATTGGCTACTTCTTTTGGTGAAAGAGAGAGCCATGGGATATCTATTAGGATTTCTATTCCCTTGTTGAAATTGAAAGCTAAAATGATAAAAGTTCAAACCCTAATCCCAAAATGCAAGTATGAACTAATAACAAGATTGCAGAATTGAGATTAAACAATGAACAGCTGTAAATACAAGGATGAAATAAGAATGTAGATGTGTACCCGGAGTCAAAATCGGACTGAAAATGTTCGGGACGGGAGCGCGGGCGCCACTGTCCTAAAAACTGCACCGGAAACTGCTGTTCTGCACTCTGAAACACTGTCGGGAAGCTGTCTGTAAGCTGTCTGTCTAGAGGACCAGGGCGCCCAGTGCCTCTGTCCCAAGGACCAGGGCACCCAGTGCCCCTGTCCTGGCAGGACCAGGGTGCCCAGTGCCCCTGTCCCAGTCTTCTGCTCTGCAACTTGACACAGAGTGCTGTCTCGACCTTCTCTCTCCGGATCTGTATCCCGCGGCGTCGTTCGAATCCTGAAACCTGCAATGATATCTGAAAAAGGGTGTATGGGCGGCTATATAGGGTTTTGCCTTAGTCAAACCCCCGCTTCAGTGATTTCCACCTCCATGAATAGCCAAGTTGTTTTGTAAAATGTATTGTGTGTGCAGACCTAGTGTGTGTGCAAGGTCCTAAAATGCAAGAAAGCAAACTAGAGAAACCTAGAAAGTAAACCCTAATTGCTTGCAAATGATAATGTAAATGCTCTAAATCAAGATGCAATGTGATCTAAAGCATGAATAAATGACGTATTGAAGCTTATGCAAAGACATGAAAACAACATGAAATCATACCCAACCCTCAAGGGAGGAGTACAAGCCAATCTTCAGTCGGTAATCTCCTATTGTTCTTCAATGTCTTCCAAGCCCTAAGTGGATGAATGAATTTGATAGATGCTTGATAGAATGATGTTGAATGTTGTTGAAGTCTTCCAAGGTCTGCTCTTTCGCTGCATATGAAGTTCCTGAAAACAAAAATCGGATCCCTTCAAATGAAGAAAGAGAGCTCTTATGTAGGAAACCCTAGATCGTAAATTCATCTTTTGGCTGACCTAGAGATTGAATATCCCACCAATTTCTTGGGGTTAAGCTTTATTTTATGATTGGATCGTGCTCCTAAAATTTTGGGAAAAATGTCCGGGACCATGTGCACTCCGGGCGCCACGGTCCCGACAACTTTTCACCAAATTTTCAGGGCCGTTGGATATGATGATTTTAGAGAGAATCCCGAAGTTACAGATGATTTCAAGATGTTTTCACCCCAAAACCAAGCCCCCAAGTTCGAAATAGGACTTAATTAGGGTTTTTGATTGAGTGATGTATTGGAGGAATAAAATGCGAAGGGCGCGCTTTAGTGAAAGGGCCCAACTTTATGATGTAGAGAATGATGAAATAGGACCTTAGACCTAATTAATTTGATTAATTAAGTGCTAAAGGAGAAATGCAATGCAGAATGTAAAATGCACTAAGGCGGGTGCTAAACTAGGTGTGAAATTGTACCACCCTAGCGAGTGCGTACAATTTACGACGCTACAGTCTCCTACCCAAAGAATCTGCAACTACATTCTCTTTCGCCTTGATATATTGAACCTTAAAATAATACTCACACAAGAACTCCATCCATCTCCTCTGATGAGCATTAAGGTTAGGCTGAGTAAATATGTACTGCAAGCTCTAATGATCAAAATGAAGCTCAAATACGGTGTCAAAAAAGAAAGTGTCTCCATCTCACAAGTGCATGCACCATTACTAAAAGCTCAAGGTCATGAGTAGGGTAGTTAAGTTCATGATTATTAAGTTTCCTAGACTCATATGCACTAGCTCAACCACCTTTGATAAGTACTTCTCCCAAACCATCCAAGAAAGCATCTGTGCTTACCACAAAATTGACTGAGGGATCTGGCACAACAAGAATAGGCGCACTAGTAAGTGCCTTTTTAAGTTCCTAAAAGGCCCTCTTTCACTTTTCTATCCACTCAAATTTCTTTCCCTTTTGCTAAAGAGATGTGATAGGGCATGCAACCCTCGAGAACCCCTCAACGAAGCATCTATAATATCCTGCCCTCTGTCACACTAGTTGGTGCTGGCCAATCCATAATAGCTCTGATCTTCGATGGTTCAACTGAGATCCCATCTCTTGATATGACATGCTCCAAATAGCGGACCTCTAAACGGAAGAAGGAACACTTAGACAAGCTTCCATACAACTGATTCTCTCTCAAACATTACAATACCTGACGCAAGTGTTGTTTATGCCCTTCCTCATTCCGAGAATATATCAATATATCATCAAGGAATAAAATCATGAATCTATCTAGGAAGGTACAAAATACACCATTCATGAGACTCATGAAAACTACTAGAACATTGGTAAGGCCAAAAGGTACCACTATGAACTCATAGTGCCCATATCTAGTTCAGAAAGTAGTTTTGTGAATATCACTTTCCACTATCCTCAATTGATGATATCCTGACTTGATATTTATCTTTGAGAACACGTTGGCACCTTGTAACTGATCAAATAATTTATCAATCCTAGACAATGGATATTGGTTCTTAATAGTAACTTTGTTTAGTTGTCGGTACTCCATACATAACTGTAGAGATTCGTCCTTCTTCTTTATGAAGATGACTAGTTCACCCCAAGGTGAGATGCTAGGATGAATGTGCCCTTTCTCTAAAAGTTCCTCAAGTTTCATCTTGAGCTTATTAAGCTAATTGGTGGTCATTCTATAAGATCCTCTCAAAATTAGCTTAGCTCCTGGTACAAGATCTATATGAAAATCAATCTCTCTAAACAGAGGCATAGCAGGTAGCTCGAAAGGAAACTCATTTGTAAACTCCTAAAGGATGGGATGATCATCAAGTGAGGGTTCCTTCTCATCCTCTTCTTCTTTGTCACTAATAGTGATGGCAAATAACTAACATCCCTTTCACATGCTCCGCTTAAGCTGCATAGCAGAGATCATACAAAATGATACGGCTTTCTAAACTCCTAAAATCACTATGGAAGTAACATGATCATCCACACACTTGATCTTTTTCTATCGACAATCCATCTTGGATCTATGGGTGTATACCCAATCCATGCCAAGAACAATGCCATAAGATCCTAGTGGTGTAACTCAAATGTCTGTTATGGTGGTCATATTCCCAATCTGAAGCTGGGAATTGTTAACTATTAATTCAACTGACACTATATCTCTTGAAGCTAACTCAACTTCCCGACTAACATCTTTCCTAGTTGCCAAAAGCCCACAATGCTCCATAACCAATGGATAAATTAAAGAGTTTGTATCTCCTAAATCAAATAGGATGGTAACACTACTACCTCTGATCACACCTATGGCCTCTATAATTGTGGCCTGATGCTCAACTTGGCGGTTGTCAACCATTGCAAAAACTCTATGGGACTTACCCATGTCTCCAATTGTAGGTGTTGAACCTGACATATGCTGAATACCTACCATTTATCCCTATGGGAACTCACTTTCCGTGTGTCCCATGGCTCCACAAGTAAAGAAAGCACCATGTGTCTAAATATGAACACCCTATGGCCTAGAATATTATTGTCCTCCTATCCTACTAGATCCACTATAACCACCCCCGGTGGACTACTGAGTCTAAGCCAAAGGTATGTATGGAACCCATGGTTTGATCACATATAGGATCCTGTGTCTGCCACTACTTGGGTTAAAGCCCTAGTGTCCTTGTGGAGGCCTTTTCCTCTAGTTCTATTGAGACTGCTGTTGAGGGTGAGGGGTTTGTAGGACCCCTAAAGAATGTATATGATTTCCCTTCCAATGGGATTTCTGAAACCCGAATGACTAAAGTGCAGGGTTTTAGTTTTGAAACTGATCTCATGTATCTTGTGGCTTACCCTGAATCTCCTCTAATAAGAAGACCTTCTCCATGGCAAACTGAAGGCTTCCTAGAGCTAACATGCATACTGGTCCTATTATCCCAACATTCAGCCCTCTGATAAAATAGTTCACTAGCTGTTTTTCATCCTTCATGTAATCTACATAAGGTAAGAGCTCAAAGAACTTTCTCTCATACTGTGACACTTATAGTCCCTTCTACTGAAGGTCATGAAACTCATCAATCTGGCACTGCCTAAAGTTCTCTGAAAGGTATCTATCTCTGACCTCTTTAGGAAGGTACCCCAAGTAATGGTGTCAACAATTATGTCATTCTTATACTCCTCTTGCCTCCACCATGTGGAAGGTGACCCTCTCAAAAGATGAATAGCAAACCATGCTTTCAGATTTCTCTCATAGGCATGCAATCCGAAGCACCTCTCTAAGCTCAAAAGCCATGACTCAGCATCTACCCCATTGATAGATCCTACAAAAGAAGGTGGTTGTAGGTGTATAAGCTCTGTGATCTAATCTCCTGGATCATGGGGTGCTTTCTCTACAATCACAAGTGCTATAACTGGTGGTGGCTCAGGTTGGTGAACTAACTTAGGCTCATGCTCAACATGTCCCTTTATATGGCTAGGAGGTGGACTCCTACTCCATGCCCTAGCTGTTGATCTATGACTCTTAAAAATATGATGTTCTGTCTGATGAACTACTAGAGGTAGTCTATCCTAGACTATCCCTATCAAGTGCTGCAGTGTATTCAAAATTTCTCGGTTTGGGTCAATAGGTTTTTCGAGAGGAGGCTCCTGATTCCCTTTAGGAACTGACTCTTCTTGCCCAACATCTTCCCATGCCATGAGAGCACGTCTAGGACCCCTAGCACATCTATGAGCTTGTCACATAGTTAGAGGCATCCTACATGAGTACTAAAAATAAATAAATAAATAATTTAAAATGAAAATAATAATTTAAGTGAAATGTAATGGAGAAAGGTTCCTAGTGTTGGAAACCTTGCTCTGATACCAAAATGTGATGCCCAAAATTTTGGGTAAAAATACAACAATAATTTTTTTTTAAATAGCACTAAACTACTTGTGATCTATGTTCAATTAGATGTGATAACTCTATTAGTTTCACTAAAAGATATCCTAAGTGTCAATATGAATGGGTCTCTAATGCGAGCGATAAATTATTTTATTTAACTATGAGGCTTAGGACTTTTCCTAAGCTACTAAGCGATTTATTAATAAAATAAATTAGATTTTATCTAAGTGTTGAAAGCCATCCCATAATATTGAATATAATTCTTAATAAATTATATTTTAATTACTTAACATTACAATAATTCCCATTAACTAAAACTAAAATAAATTAATCCTATAAAGTCAACACAACCTTTATAATTAATTAGTTCACCCAATACAATCTACAATTTTAATTAATATTATTTCCTTATAATATTTAAATAAATTCAAAATCCTTTAAATTAATATTAATACAAATTAATTGTATTAATATTAATTAAATAAACAAATGAATAAAAAGTTTCCAAAACATGATTAAATTAACTAAATCATTAATAATTTTGCCTAGAAAATAGATCTTCCTGTAGACATATAAAAATGACCATATTCCTAAATGAATATCCTATGTTCATTCCTCTATTTAATTAAATCCAATTTAATTGAATCACTCACATTCCTCTATTTAATTAAGTAAATTACTCAATTTATTTAAATTAAATTCACTAAACCTCTTTTACCATTTAATGCGATAAATCATTTTATTCAATTAAATCTCTTCTATCCACTTTTTAATTAAATTCAAATTTAATTAAATAGTTTACCTTAAATTGAATAAATATAATTTATTTAATTTCCCAAATTGCAACCAAATTGAATTAAATTAACTTTATTTCAATCAAATCCTATTATTTCTCCATCCACTTGCAAAATCCTACATCTCCCACTTGCCTCCTAAACCCTATTCCTAACCCCCTTCTATACTCTTCTAATCACTTCTAAATTAGCCTAACTCATCTCCTAAATATTGTCACATCCCTAAGCAAGGGGAAGTTACTTCTCAAACCCTCAAAGTCTTTGAAAACCATTAAAGGCTTCAACAACTTAATTTTGAAAGTCTTCCAAACCATTAATGGTTAATTCAACCCTCCAAAATGATTAAAGACTTTCTCTAAACTCAATCTCCATGTAACCTAAGGGTCTCATCAAGCATTTATTGCTTTGACCATGGTTAGTCCTTAATCCTTTGCACAAGAGTTTATCCTTTGGGTAAAAGTTTTATCCAATGGGTAATCCTAACCTAACCTTAACCCTTACCCCCTAAGGTAACCATTAGGTCTTCTCAAGCATTTAATGCTTCTTACATCTCCTCTCAACCAACCCTATGTTGCCAATTGTCACCATTTCATTGGTGAAAATTGTGAACATGGATTGAGCAACTTTCAAACTTAGCCCTTGATTAACTCTTTCAATCCTAGCCATCCATTGCCCTATTTTTTCTATAAATAGAGCTCTCATTCCTCCATTTTCATATATGAAAGCTCTTAGTATCATACTTATGCTCAATTTTATCACATTTAGTCTCTCTCTTTGCAAATAAGAATTAATCTAATAATCATTTTAGATTGCTTCTTTTATCAATAGCTTAACTATATAACTAGTATATCATGTTAGTATAGTATCACTACTAATCTTGTCATCTTATAATCTAGTTCATTTCATTTGTAGGATCATGCATAGATAGGCTGCATTCTCATGTTAAAATCAACCAAAGCATCCATCGTTCTTAATTTTGTCATCCCTAAACCACTTTGCTCAATGATCTGAGAGCAAAGACATTGGTTTGAGGGACCTTGTGAGATAGAGAACCATGGAACCAACCTTGGGAAGCTGAGTCATCCTTCATGACTCCATAACTTGCACCAAGAAGTCCTGTGGGTGTGTGGACAAGGCTCCTTAGGCTTCTTTTTTCACATTTTAAGTTCTATTGACCCACTTTTGCCGCATACATTTCTAGCGCCCACCGTGGGGCCCGACCCCATATATCAAAGCGGTTTTTGAATCTAACCACTTTTGCAAGTACGCAAGAAACAAGAATCAGCATGTGCAGTATATTCTGTAGTGCATCTTGCTAACATTATAGCGCATCCTATACTCTGTTTAGCATGTGGGGTACATCCTCTAGCACGTCAAGTTCTTACCTTAGCACATCATGTTTATTAACCTTTTCTTGTAGGTCTCGACGTGGAAGAAACATAGAACAGTGCCTCAGAAACATAGAATAGCGCATTAGAAACACAAAATAGAGCATCCAGGAAATAGAATAGCGCATCTTGCTCATCCTGTAGCACTTACAGTCTGTTCTGTAGCGCATCATAGACAGAAAACAGAAAACTAATTTGTAACAAAAGTTAAAATTTAGACTTTTGGAAGTCCACAGAACTCACCTTTTGCTAACTAATTGACTGGTTTTTTGTAGGTTACTAACATTTTGATTACAAGTTTTGAATCTATTCTATTTAGGCTAAAATTAAAGTAGTTTAAATTTTTACTAAATTCTTTTAAGTTAGATAAAATTCAAATTTCTTTCTTTTCTTGTTTAAATAAAATTGAACTCACTTTTATGTTGAGCAAATAAAAAGAACAACAAAGAAATTTTTCTTGCTTTTCTAGGAGAAAATTTCTCAATTTGGGCTCTAAAAAGAACAACACAAAATTTCATTTTTGCAAAATCAAAAGGCTTAAAAAGAATTTCACCATCCTTTGGTGTATAAAAGGATCCATTTTAGGTTTTAGCAAAGTAAAGAATCGCACAAAGTCCGAAGGTCATTTACAACCAAAGAGGGAAGATCTTCCCCTTTGGATCGATTTATTTTGTTGACAAAACATCAGATTTACTTTGTTGACCCTTTCTTTTCAATAGACTAAAAAATCATTGCCATGAAAGGTTAAAATAAATATCATGTTTTTGTGGAGCAACATCTCCATATAGATCTTAGAAAAATCATTGACTTGAAAGGTAAAAAGAACCTTGTTTTCTTTGTCTCGAAAGTAGAAGGTATATGCTCTCCCCTTAACTGGGTGATCAATGTAAGGAAGTTAAGTAGCGGAAACAACTTCCTACACTAACCTTGAGAGGAGGGTAATGCAAAACTTTTTCAGATCATTACAACAGTTACAGAAAATAGAAATAGATATAATAGCAATCATACCACAACACAGTGATTTACATGGGGAAAACCCTTTCGGGAGAAAAACCCCACCCTCCAAAAGCAGCTCAATATTTTATTCAGCAATCAAAACAAATTACAACATACTTGCAGAGCAAGCTCTTCGCAGGAGCATCACTAATCAGAGATTCAGAGGCAACTCAATAGCCATAGGACTCTTACACACAACCTCTATCTCACACACCTCATAAATAGGAGATACAATACAAGAAACCGTCAAACGGTATTACAAAACCATGGGCTAAAACCACCCAATAAAGTGTAGCCGACCTTATCTCCCTTCTAGATTCCCTATGACATGTTAAAGCACACATCAACACATGTCGCTCCCTTTTACCGCTCATTTATGTATCCGATACAAATTATTTTTCCTATTTCAGGAGTACAAACTTCCGGAGGCCATAACTTGAGAACTGGGTGTCCGATTGACGAACCGTTTGAAGCGTCGAAAAGCTCGCGAAGTGCTCTATCACCTTGTAACCCGCTTTGCTGGTTACGGCCACTTTTTAGGGTGTTTCAAAGCCTCTAAAGTCCCCAAAATTAAGTTTAAATATTTTATTGCACCCCTCCAAGACGAAAACTTTAATATCTTCAAAACTAGTTGTGACCTTGCGACGAAACTTTACCGGAATGCTTATCTAGCCAACCAGAAGCTTCAGGGAGAGTTTCGCACCATTTCGTGCACAAATGAAAAACTTACTATAAATAGTAACCTCACAAAAATGCAAGGTTGAGACACCATTTTTCCCAACAAATCTCCCACTTGTCGAACACCTTGTAGGAGCGGAAAGGAATGTCAACACAATGAATCAATTGCTAGGGGCCATAAGGCCCATAGACTCTGAACACCATCTGAACTTCTCTGTGCTCACAGCCTTAGTTAAAGCATCTGCAACATTCATCAAAGTTTCCACCTTAACCAGCTTCACCATACCATCTTCGACCATATCTCTAACAAAATGATACTGAACATCAATATGTTTGGTCCAGGCATGAAATGTCGGGTTCTTAGCTAGGCTAATTGCACTCTGACTGTCACAGTAAACTGTCACTGTACCTTATTTTATTCCAATATCCGAACATAGTCTCTTAAGCCAAATGGCCTCTTTACAAGCATGAGTAGCTGCCATATACTCTGCTTCAGTAGTGGATAAAGCAACCACAGCCTGTCGCTTACTCATCCAACTAATTGCACCACCAAACAAAGTAAACACATAAGCACTGGTGGATCTTCTGCTATCAATATCACCTGCCCAATCTGAATCCATATAACCATGGATATCAAGGGAAGTCATGTCTCCAACTGAATTACCATGATAACACAAAGAATACTCTGAAGTACCCTTCAAATATCTGAAGACTCTTTTGACTGCATCCCAATGAACTCTACCAGGATTAGACATATATCTAGAAAGTACTCCCACTGCTTGGGCAATGTCTGGTCTAGTACAGACCATAGCATACATCAAGCTTCCAACCGCACTCTGGTAAGGCACTCTGCTCATGTCTTCCATCTCCAATGGAGATGTAGGACAATCTGAAATAGATAGTTTCATTCCAACTGTAAAAGGAACACTCAATGGTCTACAATTTTGCATGTTGAACCTCTATAACACTGAATTCACATACTTACTCTAGCCTAGCCATAGCTTTCTGTTCACCCTATCTCTTCTAATTTCCATCCCAAGAATGTGCTTTGCTGCACCAAGATCTTTCATTTCAAATTTAGCAGCGAGTTGAGACTTCAGTTTTGAAATCATACCTTTCCCTTTACCAATGAATAACATATCATCAACATACAATGCAATGAATAAGAAATGATCACCATAAGATTTATAATAAACACAGTGATCTGATTTAGAACGTTCAAATCCCAAACTCAACACATATGTATCAAATTTCTGGTACCACATCCTAGGACTTTGTTTGAGGCCATACAAAGATTTCTTCAATTTACAGACCAAATTACTTTTGCCTTTCACCACATAGTGCTCCGACTGTGTCATATAAATATCTTCCTCCAAATCACCATGAAGGAAAGCAGTTTTCACATCCATTTGCTCAACCTCTAAATCATAAGCAGTAGCAATAGAAAGCAAAAATCTAATGGACGTCATTTTTGCAACAGGAGAAAATATCTCACCGTAATCAACACCCTCAACCTGAGAGTAGCCTTTTGCAACCAATCTTGCTTTATACTTCTCAATGCTTCCATCTGAACCAATCTTTTTCTTGAACACCCATTTACAACCAACAGGTTTTCATCCTTCAGGCAATGGTACAAGATCCCATGTATCATTCTTTTTCAAAGCCGCCATTTCTTCCTCCATAGCAATCTTCCAGGATTCTGCATCATTCATACCTAATGCCTCTTCTACAGATTTAGGTTCATCCACACTAATATCCAGAGCAAAAATACATCTCCAATCATCAGGTGAATACCTTTTAGGTCGTTGTCTATGTCTTGTAGACCTTCGAACAAGCTGAGTTGGAGGTTCTTCCTCCTCTTCTGAAGATTCAGAGCTAGATGAGCTCTCCTCAAATTCTTGCCTATTTAGGGGTCTCGATTCAACTCTTTCAGGTGTAGAAGGAAGTTGAATCACATCTTCATTTTTAGTCTGTTCTGGCTGCAATGTAACAGAAGGAGACTTAATTTCTCTAAAAATAACACTTCTACTGTGAATTACCTTTTGTGCAACAGGGTCCCAAAGCTTGTATCCTTTCACACCATAACTATACCCGATGAAGATACATTTCACAGCCTTGTTCTCCAACTTTGTTCGCTTCTCCTTTGGCACATGTGCAAATGCCTCGCAACCAAAAACTCTAAGATGTCTCAATGAAGGCTTGTGACCTGACCATGCTTCCATAGGCATTTTATCAACAAGAGCTGATGTAGGAGACCTGTTAATCAGGTAGCAACCAGTGGCAACAGCTTCAGCCCAAAACTTTTGTTCGAGACCAGCACCACTCAACATACTCCTAGCCTTCTCCATCAGTGTCCTGTTCATTCTTTCTGCAACTCCATTCTGCTGTGGAGAATACGGAGTTGTCTTCTGCCTGTTAATTCCATAGTCTTTACAGAATCTATCAAAATCATTAGAGCAAAACTCACCGCCATTATCAGTTCTCAAATATTTTATTTTCTTTCCAGTCTGCAACTCAACCATTGCTTTAAATTCTTTAAAATGACTAAAAACTTCAGATTTACTCTTTAGAAAATATATCCATGTCCTTCTACTAAAATCATCAATAAACGAAACATAATATGTGGATTTTCCAATCGAAGAGACATCTACTGGACCAAACACATCAGAATGGATAAGATCCAAAACACCACAAGTTTTATGAGAACTCGAGTAAAACTGAACGCGGTTTTGTTTTCCATAAATGCAATGCTCACAGAAATCAAAGTCAAGATTACAATCATTCAAACCTTCAACAAGGTTTTTATTTTTCAAGGTCCTTAGACCCTTTTCTCCAATGTGGCCAAGTCTCTGGTACCATAACATAGTCTTCTCTACAGGTAACTTTGCTCCAAACGAAAGAGCACCCTTAGGTACCCAAAAACCATTTCCATCTGCTGAAGGTGAAACCTTCAAATCTTCCAGTGAAGTATCCATAGATTTACTTTTTACAGAAGTGCTATTACACTCAACAGTGTATGCTTCAAGCTTATACAAAGTGCCAAACCTGACACCTCTAGCAACTACCATAGCACCCTTAATCATCTTACATCCTGTTTCAGAAAAGACTACCTGCACACCTGCATCTATTAGTTTGCTCACAGATAATAGGTTTCATTTTAATCCAGGGATATGCAGCACACCATTAATCCTTTTTATTCTACCATCAGAAAACCTAATTCTAACTTTACCTCGACCAACAATGTCTAGAGGTGAATCATCACCCAAGTACACCTTACCTCCATTAAATCCTTCATATTCAAAAAACCAATTTCTATTGGAAGTCATATGAAAAGATGCACCTGAGTCAATTAGCTAGGCATCATTACCTGTATGAGTCTCCAAAGCCGCAATAAATGCATCGCCATCTTCCTTGTCGGACTCAGAATCAGAATCAAACTTTTTCTTTTTCTTCTTCTTTTCTTCTTTGCAGTCCTTACGGATGTGACCCGGTTTACCGCAATTCCAGCAAATGACTTTGGACTTTCCAGGAGATTTCGATCTCCCTTTGGATTTGGACTTGTCGCGCTTCTCATTCTTCTTGCCTTTCTCCTTAGGTCTTCCACGAACGGTTAGGGCTTCCTTTGAACTGATGGATACCTTCCTTCGCATCTCTTCACCGAGTAGGGCACCGACCACGTCTTCAGATTTCAAAACAATAGAAGTACTACCGATAGCCATAACAAGAGAATCCCACGAATCAGGCAAAGAGAAAAGCAAGATCTGACATTTCTCCTCCTCGTCCATCTTAACACCGACAGATACTAATTGAGCCACCAAAATATTGAATGCTTCCAGGTGGTCTGCAATTCGTCCACCCTCTTCCATCTTCAAGGAATACAATTTCTTTCTTAAGAAAATTTGATTTAATAAAGATTTCACTTGATACATCTCACCAAGCTTAGTCCATAGCTTCTTTGCAGAGTTTTCTTCATGGACATTGATTAGAACAGAGTCTGCCAAGCACAGTCTGATTAGACCCTTGGCTTTTCGGTCCATAACATCATACTGAGCTACCGCAGTAGGATCTGAGGGCCTTTGGACATTCGCATCAACAGCATCCCAAAGATCTCGATCTATTAGCAAATCTTCCATCTTCAGCTTCCACATCTCAAAATTACTTCCATTAAATTTCTCCACCTCTATTCTCCCTGACGAACTCGCCATCTGAATATTCCTGCAATAAGATCAAAAAGTGTCTTCTGCACAAGCTCCCACTCAAATCTGGATTAGTTAAAAAAACCCAACTGCCCACAATTGAAACCAAAGGTGATCAGGCTCTGATACCACTTGTAAGGAAGTTAAGTAGTGGAAACAACTTCCTACACTAACCTTGAGAGGAGGGTAATGCAAAACTTTTTCAGATCATTACAACAGTTACAGAAAATAGAAATAGATATAATAGCAATCATACCACAACACAGTGATTTACGTGGGGAAAACCCTTTCGGGAGAAAAACCCCACCCTCCAAAAGCAGCTCAATATTTTATTCAGCAATCAAATGAGATTACAACATACTTGCAGAGCAAGCTCTTTGCAGGAGCATCACTAATCAGAGATTCAGAAGCAACTCAATAGCCATAGGACTCTTACACACAACCTCTATCTCACACACCTCATAAATAGGAGATATAATACAAGAAACCGTCAAACGGTATTACAAAACCATGGGCTAAAACCACCCAATAAAGTGTAGCCGACCTTATCTCCCTTCTAGATTCCCTATGACATGTTAAAGCACACATCAACACATGTCGCTCCCTTTTACCACTCATTTATGTATCCGATACAAATTATTTTTCCTATTTCAGGAGTACAAACTTCCGAAGGCCATAACTTGAGAATCGGGTGTCCGATTGACGAACCGTTTGAAGCGTCGGAAAGCTCGCGAAGTGCTCTATCACCTCGTAACCCGCTTTACCGGTTATGGCCAATTTTCAGGGCGTTTCGGAGCCTCTAAAGTCCCCAAAATTAAGTTTAAATATTTTATTGCACCCCTCCAAGATGAAAACTTTAATATCTTCAAAACTAGCTGTGACCTTGCGACGAAACTTTACCGGAATGCTTATCTAGCCAACCAGAAGCTTCAGGGAGAGTTTCGCACTATTTCATGCACAAATGAAAAACTTACTATAAATAGTAACCTCACATAAATGCAAGGTTGAGACACCATTTTTCCCAACAAATCTCCCACTTGTCGAACACCTTGCAGGAGCGGAAGGGAATGTCAACACAATGAATCAATTGCTAGGGGCCATAAGGCCCATAGACTCTGAACACCATCTGAACTTCTCTGTGCTCACAGCCTTAGTTAAACCATCTGCAGCATTCATCAAAGTTTCCACCTTAACCAACTTCACCCTACCATCTTCGACCATATCTCTAACAAAATGATACTGAACATCAATATGTTTGGTCCGGGCATGAAATGTCGGGTTCTTAGCTAGGCTAATTGCACTCTGACTGTCACAGTAAACTATCACTGTACCTTGTTTTATTCCAGTATCCGAACATAGTCTCTTAAGCCAAATGGCCTCTTTACAAGCATGAGTAGCTGCCATATACTCTGCTTCAGTAGTGGATAAAGTAACCACAGCCTGTCGCTTACTCATCCAACTAATTGCACCACCAAACAAAGTAAACACATAAGCACTGGTGGATCTTCTGCTATCAATATCACCTGCCCAATCTGAATCTACATAACCATGGATATCAAGGGAAGTCATGTCTCCAATTGAATTACCATGATAACACAAAGAATACTCTGAAGTACCCTTCAAATATCTGAAGACTCTTTTGACTGCATCCCAATGAACTCTACCAGGATTAGACATATATCTAGAAAGTACTCCCACTGCTTGGGCAATGTCTGGTCTAGTACAGACCATAGCATACATAAAGCTTCCAACCGCACTCTGGTAAGGCACTCTGCTCATGTTTTCCATCCCCAATGGGGATGTAGGACAATCTGAAATAGATAGTTTCATTCCAACTGTAAAAGGAACACTCAATGGTCTACAATTTTGCATGTTGAACCTCTGTAACACTGAATTCACATACTTACTCTAGCCTAGCCATAGCTTTCTGTTCACCCTATCTCTTCTAATTTCCATCCCAAGAATGTGCTTTGCTGCACCAAGATCTTTCATTTCAAATTTAGCAGCGACCTGAGACTTCAGTTCTGAAATCATACCTTTCCCTTTACCAATGAATAACATATCATCAACATACAATGCAATGAATAAGAAATGATCACCATAAGATTTATAATAAACATAGTGATCTGATTTAGAACATTCAAATCCCAAACTCAACACATATGTATCAAATTTCCGGTACCACATCCTAGGACTTTGTTTGAGGCCATACAAAGATTTCTTCAATTTACAAACCAAATTACTTTTGCCTTTCACCACATAGTGCTCCGGCTGTGTCATATAAATATCTTCCTCCAAATCACCATGAAGGAAAGCAGTTTTCACATCCATTTGCTCAACCTCTAAATCATAAGCAGTAGCAATAGAAAGCAAAAATCTAATGGACGTCATTTTTGCAACAGGAGAAAATATCTCACCGTAATCAACACCCTCAACCTGAGAGTAGCCTTTTGCAACCAATCTTGCTTTATACTTCTCAATGCTTCCATCTGAACCAATCTTTTTCTTGAACACCCATTTACAACCAATAGGTTTTCGTCCTTCAGGCAATGGTACAAGATCCCATGTATCATTATTTTTCAAAGCCACCATTTCTTCCTCCATAGCAATCTTCCAGGATTCTGCATCATTCATACCTAATGCCTCTTCTACAGATTTAGGTTCATCCACACTAGTATTCAGAGCAAAAATACATCTCCAATCATCAGGTGAATACCTTTTAGGTGGTTGTCTATGTCTTGTAGACCTTCGAACAAGCTGAGTTGGAGGTTCTTCCTCCTCTTCTGAAGATTCAGAGCTAGATGAGCTCTCCTCAAATTCTTGCCTATTTAGGGGTCTCGATTCAACTCTTTCAGGTGTAGAAGGAAGTTGAATCACATCTTCTTTTTTAGTCTGTTCTGGCTGCAATGTAACAGAAGGAGACTTAATTTCTCTAAAAATAACACTTCTACTGTGAATTACCTTTTGTGCAACAGGGTCCCAAAGCTTGTATCCTTTCACACCATAACTATACCCAATGAAGATACATTTCACAGCCTTGTTCTCCAACTTTGTTCGCTTCTTCTTTGGCACATGTGCATATGCCTCACAACCAAAAACTCTAAGATGTCTCAATGAAGGCTTGTGACCTGACCATGCTTCCATAGGCATTTTATCAACAAGAGCTGATGTAGGAGACCTGTTAATCAGGTAGCAACCAGTGGTAACAGCTTCAGCCCAAAACTTTTGTTCGAGACCAGCACCACTCAACATACTCCTAGCCTTCTCCATCAGTGTCCTGTTCATTCTTTCTGCAACTCCATTCTGCTGTGGAGAATACGGAGTTGTCTTCTGCCTGTTAATTCCACAGTCTTTACAGAATCTATCAAAATCATTAGAGCAAAACTCACCGCCATTATCAATTCTCAAATATTTTATTTTCTTTCCAGTCTGCAACTCAACCATTGCTTTAAATTCTTTAAAACGACTAAAAACTTCAGATTTACTCTTTAGAAAATATACCCATGTCCTTCTACTAAAATCATCAATAAAAGAAACATAATATGTGGATTTTTCAATCGAAGAGACATCTACTGGACCAAACACATTAGAATGGATAAGATCCAAAACACCACAAGTTTTATGAGAACTCGAGTAAAACTGAACGCGGTTTTGTTTTCCATAAATGCAATGCTCACAGAAATCAAAGTCAAGATTAAAATCATTCAAACCTTCAACAAGGTTTTTAGTTTTCAAGGTCCTTAGACCCTTTTCTCCAATGTGGACAAGTCTCTAGTGCCATAACATAGTCTTCTTTGTAGGTAACTTTGCTTCAGACGAAAGTGCACCCTTAGGTACCCAAAAACCATTTCCATCTGCTGAAGGTGAAACCTTCAAATCTTCCAGTGAAGTATCCACAGATTTACTTTTTAGAGAAGTGCTATTACACTCAACAGTGTATGCTTCAAGCTTATGCAAAGTGCCAAACCTGACACCTCTAGCAACTACCATAGCACCCTTAATCATCTTACATCCTGTTTCAGAAAAGACTACCTGGACACCTGCATCTATTAGTTTGCTCACAGATAATAGGTTTCGTTTTAATCCAGGGATATGCAGCACACCATTAATCCTTTTTATTCTACCATCAGAAAACCTAATTCTAACTTTACCTCGACCAACAATGTCTAGAGGTGAATCATCACCCAAGTACACCTTACCTCCATTAAATCCTTCATATTCAGAAAACCAATTTCTATTGGAAGTCATATGAAAAGATGCACCTGAGTCAATTAGCCAAGCATCATTACCTGCATGAGTCACCAAAGCCGCAATAAATGCATCGCCATCTTCCTTGTCGGACTCAGAATCAGAATCAAACTTTTTCTTTTTCTTCTTCTTTTCTTCTTTGCAGTCCTTACGGATGTGACCCGGTTTACCGCAATTCCAGCAAATGACTTTAGACTTTCCAGGAGATTTCGATCTCCCTTTGGATTTGGACTTGCCATGCTTCTCATTCTTCTTGCATTTCTCCTTAGGTCTTCCACGAACGGTTAGGGCTTCCTTTGAACTGATGGATACCTTCCTTCGCATCTCTTCACCGAGTAGGGCACCCACCACGTCTTCAGATTTCAAAACAATAGAAGTACTACCGATAGCCATAACAAGAGAATCCCACGAATCAGGCAAAGAGAAAAGCAAAATCTGACATTTCTCCTCCTCGTCCATCTTAACATCGACAAATACTAATTGAGCCACCAAAATATTGAATGCTTTCAGGTGGTCTGCAATTCGTCCACCCTCTTCCATCTTCAAGGAATACAATTTCTTTCTTAAGAAAATTTGATTTAATAAAGATTTCACTTGATACATCTCACCAAGCTTAGTCCATAGCTTCTTTGCAGAGTTTTCTTCATGGACATTGATTAGAACAGAGTCTGCCAGGCACAGTCTGATTAGACCCTTGGCTTTTCGGTCCATAACATCATACTGAGCTGCCACAGTAGGATCTGAGGGCCTTTGGACATTCGCATCAACAGCATCCCAAAGATCTCGATCTATTAGCAAATCTTCCATCTTCAGCTTCCACATCTCAAAATTACTTCCATTAAATTTATCCACCTCTATTCTCCCTGATGAACTCGCCATCTGAATATTCCTGCAACAAGATCAAAAAGTGTCTTCTGCACAAGCTCCCACTCAAATCTGGATCAGTTCAAAAAACCCAACTGCCCACAATTGAAACCAAAGGTGATCAGGCTCTGATACCACTTGTAAGGAAGTTAAGTAGTGGAAACAACTTCCTACACTAACCTTGAGAGGAGGGTAATGCAAAAAAATTTCAGATCATTACAACAGTTACAGAAAATAGAAATAGATATAATAGCAATCATACCACAACACAGTGATTTACGTGGGGAAAACCCTTTCGAGAGAAAAACCCCACCCTCCAAAAGCAGCTCAATATTTTATTCAGCAATCAAAACAAATTACAACATACTTGCAGAGCAAGCTCTTCGCAGGAGAATCACTAATCAGAGATTCAGAGGCAACTCAATAGCCATAGGACTCTTACACACAACCTCTATCTCACACACCTCATAAATAGGAGATACAATACAAGAAACCGTCAAACGGTATTACAAAACCATGGGCTAAAACCATCCAATAAAGTGTAGCCGACCTTATCTCCCTTCTAGATTCCCTATGACATGTTAAAGCACACATCAACACATGTCGCTCCCTTTTACCGCTCATTTATGTATCCGATACAAATTATTTTTCCTATTTCAGGAGTACAAACTTCCGGAGGCCATAACTTGAGAATCGGTTGTCCGATTGATGAACCGTTTGAAGCGTCGGAAAGCTCGCGAAGTGCTCTATCACCTCGTAACCCGCTTTGCCAGTTATGGCCACTTTTCAGGGCATTTCAGAGCCTCTAAAGTCCCCAAAATTAAGTTTAAATATTTTATTGCACCCCTCCAAGATGAAAACTTTAATATCTTCAAAACTAGCTGTGACGTTGCGACGAAACTTTACCGGAATGCTTATCTAGCCAACCAGAAGCTTCAGGGAGAGTTTCGTACCATTTCGTGCACAAATGAAAAACTTACTATAAATAGTAACCTCACATAAATGCAAGGTTGAGACACCATTTTTCCCAACAATCAAAAATCTAGACTACTCTTACGCTTTCAGTCATACATCATTTACATCCTTTAGCAGGCCTGCCTTCTCGAGGGGTTGAAAAACTCTTAAAGCCATTCGTGGTCGGTGTGAAGGGAATGACCTAAGTGGGAAATGACTTTGATGCCAAGTGTTCCAACCCACTATAATCAAAAGTGGAAAGTGACAAAAGTCCGTTTCAATGGTTGAGCGCAGCAATTAGCCTTCCCCTAGTATCCTTGAGATATGTAAAGCCTTTGTTCTAAATGTTGGGAAGCCTCCTGAGGGATTTTATCACTGACGGCCGAATAGGAAGCCTGATTACAAACCTTAAAAATAGAAACCTTGAGCCAAGTCAGTAACCAAACATTTGTAATATCATAGTGCAAGGGTGGGGAAGAATCCGCCCACAAGATTACTCACCATATATCTCCCAAGATAACTACTCAATTGTGAAGCAATTCACTTTGAGTTAATTTCTAGCAAAAGGCAAAAAAAGGGGTCCCTCTAGGGGGTGACATGGCTGTTTGAGCTGACAGAGTATTGAGACTAGTGGGCTATGGTATTACTTATGACCCTTGAATAAAGAGTCTTTTTGAAGTGTATTCTTTGTAACAAACCCTGTTGAAACATTGGGGATTTGAACACATCCTCACAGAATATACACTTATTGTTTAGATTAGGCAAGAATGGTTATGTATTTTGTGTTGTGTTTGCATTTGTTACTTCAAAAAATCATCCATCAGCATTAAAAGCTTAAGGCAAAACACCAAAATCATAGAACACAGTCAAACCAAGGCATTTTAGTGCGTAAGAGCAACATCTTAGCACATATCCACCATACCTTAGTGCATCACAATTTATCCTTAGGGCATCAAGTATTCACAGTAGCGCTTCATCAAAATTTAGAAACAACAGTAACAGTTAGCGCGTCCAGAAAATATCTTAGCACGTCAGAGTATCAACTTGGCATTTGGAAGTCAAACTTTAGTGTGTGAGGTACAAACATTAGCACATCAGTGACTCATATTAGCATGTGATACTTTGAAACCAAATTTATTGTCAGAAACAGTTAGCGCATGGGGTATTTTCCTCAGCGCTTTGAGAAACTTTTGTAGCACATAGGGTCTCTATTTTAGTGCATGATCAAAACCAGAAAAATAGAGGGCAAAACAGAGATAAATTTAGAAAATTTTGAAAACATTTTTGGAAACCTCCTTTCATCAGCTTCATTTTTTGTTAAAACAGAATATCAAAAACAAAGGTATTGAAAACTATTTCTAGAGCAAATTTCTAGTCAAACAAAAGTTGTCCAAACATCCAAAACTGATTGCACGATAAACATATCTATCCTATCAAAATCATGAAACATCATCACAAGTGACAAATAGGTCCTTTCTTATCTCATGGATTTTATCTCAAACACACTTGTTCAAAAACTTCAGGTTGTCAAAACAAGTTTCCATATCAAGAAACTTTATCCATATCATTTGACACATTTTGTCGTGAGGGGGCATCTAAACCTTCACTTTGATAAAGTAAAACTTGAGTCTTCAAAACAAGATAAACTAAATCCAAAACAACTCAAAGGAAACCATTAATCACTTATGCATGACTAATCCTCATATTCTAAGAAGAAAGAATATTTATTGTAATACTAAGTTGAAGAAAAAACAACCAAGTTTTTCCAAATTTACCAAAAGAAATAAATTTTTATACATCAATCGTCAACTCTTCAAATCTCATCAAATATTTCTTCATCACGTATGACTCTATATCCAGAACAAATCCAACTAATTTGACAAAGAAACTTTGAAGACTAGGGCATATTGTCAAAAATCTGCATTAAGTCAAATCATAAACCATGGAGAAAAGATCAATCCTGCATTCTTTCCCGATGAGTGCATCACTTACAACATACCTCATTTTGAGCCACCAACCCCTAAGCAACACATCGAAGAGGATTTTATCCCCTTTATCACAGAAAGTTTCTACTAGATGCCTATTTTTACTCCCTCTCAACAAAACAAACAAAGTGAAATGCAAACAAAATCTAGCATGAATCGAAGATTATCAAATCCTTTCGAGCATCCGAATCTAGAGGACGCCAAAATTTTTGAGGAACTTCTTCAAGAATGTCAAGAGAGTGCTTCATTTCAAAAACTTGTGGAAAGTCTCATGGAAAATGACAAGGAAAAATACCTACTCATTCTTACAAGCAAAGGGGTTAAACTTCCTGAAGACTTTGACATAGACATGTTTAGAACAAGATCTCAACATTACAAATATCAAGAATGACAACGAGAAGGGGAAGCATGCGACCCTAAGCAAGATATTTCTAAACAAAACATACCGAAACAAAATACACCAGGGAAAAAACATCCCTGAGCAACACATCCTTGAGCAAAATATACCATTCCATACACCATTTCAACCCAGAATTAATGCAAGGGAAGAAGTCTTCCCTCAGTAAAACAATGCGCCTTTGGTTGCCCTTACTCAATAAATGCAAATGTTACAAAGACAAATGCAAGACATGCAACAAGGGACAACAGTATGGTATTCACTAAATGAATTTTGTCCTTATCCTTTTGGAAAGAGATTGCACATGGTCCCTTTTCCTCCAAACTCAAACGTTCCAAAATTTGACAAATACAATGGGAAAAGAGATCCTCGTGATCATGTTCAAGAATTCTGCACCATGAGTCTTGAATTTCCTCATGATGACACCTATCTGATGAGGTTATTCCCAAGAATTTTGGGAGGGCAAACAATGGAATGGTTATCCAAAATCACACCTCCTGTCAGATCATTTGATGAACTAGTCAACAAATTCATCTCAATATTCCTATAACATTCAACATGCTATTACCATGCTAGATGTTTGTAATATGAAACAGAAAAACAATGAAACATTCATGGTATTCCTTCAACATTGGTGGCATATGGTTTCATGATATCCTCGGGATATTCCTGAAAAGGAGAAAATGGAAATTTTCATCGATAGCTTAAATAATGAGATGAGTTACAGGCTCAAGCTCCAATGCATACCATCTTTCACTAAACTGATTGAAAATGGCATTCAGGTAGAAGAAGCATGTGTCAAGAAAGGAACGCTAAAATTCTTCAAAGAAGGAACAGGTTCATCAAATTACAATAACCAAAACAACAACAACTTAGACAAATCCAGATTCTAGACTAGAAACAAAAACAATGGAAATGAGGGAGGCAATGAACCACATGATCCAAAATCTAAACAACTCGTGCTCACCTTATCAAGAAATCCTCAAGCTACAAAGAACCCCAAAGGTGGTAACCCTGACACTAATGCACCGAATACCAATCAAGGTCAACCCAACACAAACAACACCAACAATGCTCAAAACAATCATGCAAATCGAGGACCTAATAACAATTCATGAGGTAGCACCAACAATTTCCAAAAATGCATCTACACACCACTGGGACAATCATTGGAGCTAGCATTCAGAGAACTCCTGGCAAACAAAATTATCTCTTTACCAGTGATCAGTAACTATGAACCACAAATCAAACCACCTTGGGGGAATGACTCACACTTTTGTGATTTTCATCGCAACAAAGGTCATCAAACAAATGATTGCATGAGATTGAAAAACATTGTTCAGGACATGATTGATAGAGGTCATTTAACGGTAGATGGTCTCAAGACAAATGGTGACAATGGAGCCTTTAAGAATCCTCTTCCAAACTACAACAAGGATGGAGCTTCAACCTTGAACGATACACATGGAGCTCATATCAATCACATCTACAATAAAACCATCAATCATATATCAGCTGAAGACAATCAAGTCAATGTCATCACAATCTGAGATCAACATGATCATGAATCTATCAATGTAACAACAAGAGCTCAAAAATATGTCTTAGAGGGACATACATCAACAACAAATGCTATACCCAAAATTCAATATGATTTAGTCAGCCAATTGCATAAAACTCCTGCTCAAATATCTATACTGGAGCTACTGAAACTTTCACCGAAACACAAAGACATATTGGAACAAGCGCTATTGGAAACAAATGTACCTCAAGATCTGGATGCTGACAAATTCCAAGTCATGGTCGCTCATATGATAGGACCTCATAATCTCACTTTTTTGAAGCATGATAATATCTCATTAAGTCATCCGCATAACACTCCTCTCCATATTGAAGTCATCGTCTATAAACACTAAGTGAAATGAGTATTAATAGATGGAGGAGCTGGACTTAATATATGTACCTTAAAACTTATCCATGCATTAGGCTTCTCAGAGGAGTCTATTAATCCATGCAAAAAGATTACTACAAAGGCATATGATGATGAAGAAAGATCCTCTAAAGGAACAATGGTGTTGCTAATTCAAGATGGACCAATACAAAGAGATACTATGTGCCAGGTCTTAGACATAGACCTCACATACAATATCTTATTAGGTCGACCCTAGATACATGAAATGCAAGCAGTGCCTTCTACATATCACTAGTGTGTCAAATTCCCCTATAATGGGCAGGAGGTTTCTATATCTGTTGATCACAATCCATTTCAACATTGTAATGCAATGGGGGCAGCCCAAGATAGTTTGGTTCCGCATAATAGGGAGAACCAGAATCCCTCAGCACCAGATCTTCAACAAGAGAAGTCTAAATCATTACCTAGATATTTCAAGTAGAAAATGAAAATCAAAGAACAAGGCATGGGGGAATACTCCTTGGAACCCATGGGTTTGGCTAACTTATCGACATCACCTAGATCTCATGGATTACCTACAGCATCAACACATCAAGCAACTCATCTCATCACCAAGTTTGATGGCACATTCATTCAACTCAACACTTTAGCACATGAATCCAAGGAAAAGGATATCCTTAGCTAGCTATACAAAGATGAGGAAGAAGATAGTAGAGCAGTTGCTCTAGAAATAGCTATACCCACACACCTATATGGAAAAGGCTACTTAATCATGCAGCAAATGGGATACAATGGCAAAGAACCTATTGGTAAGTGTTAGGAAGGTGTCACAGAACCATTGGATCCTCCTTCATAGCTCAGTAGGGACAAAATAGGATTGGGCTTTGAATTCACTCTACTACCAAAGAAGATACCATGCAAATATAAAAAACCTCAATGGAAAGCAAACAAGTACAAAGAAGAATCTTGGTAGGAAGCACTATTTGAGTTAGCAGAGACAATTCGTAAGGAACTTGAACATCAAGAAAAGAAGCAACATCAGGAGAAGCCCATCATTCACAAGAAGGCAGGGTCTACAATAGTAGCTCATATTCATGAACAAATATCCAACAAAGTAGAATCATCTCAGGGCAACATTATTCCTCCCCGAGAAGAAATAGTCTACGAACAAATGCAAAGAATAGAAGTAGGATCTGATGCAGAATTAGAGAAAGCCAGCATAATAGTATCAATTATCAAAGATCTATTTTTACCATTCAACATAATTGTTTACAGCACTGAAAAGATCTGGGATGATAACTCTGAGACTGATTCCAATGAATATGAATAGGGCAGCTGCTCAAATGCTATTGAAGATACTACTAAAAATACTAGTTCTATATCCCTTTCTCAAGAAGAACATAGCACAGAAATTAGACTACTTGAATTTGGATCATAGAATATCTATGACGCTAAGGAAAGAAAGCAGAAACATTATGAACAAGTCTATACAGAGGATGATACCATCAAAGACCTCAATGGAATCTAGGACTTCTTTAACAATGAAACCTCTATCCTAACACTTACCGCAATAGAACTTGATCCACCAAATGATTCCTTACCACTTGTCTTTCCTGACCTCGTCGACTGGGATGAACCCGAAAGACATGATATACCAATTTTCCCAAATGATGAATCTATTATTCACTACCTATGTACCATTAACCCAGAAACAGGCTCTACCAATGAACAAAGTAACGATGTCTGCAACCAAGGGAGTTCCAAGTCTCTCAGTCGCAAAAATAAACCAAATAAAGGATCTGATGTTGAAAACCAATCAATGGTAGCTATGGATCACAAAAAAGTAAAAATAAAGGACACAACTAAGGGTGAAAACATTTTTAAGGCACCTAAAGATGGGAGACTTGACACTCTTCCTGAACATTTTCATGAGTGATCACCCATATTGATTGAGCCCACTCAATCAATCAACATTGGTACTACAGAAGCAACCAAAAATATACACCTTGCAGAATCTCTGACAGAAGCAGAAAGATCAAAATTTATCAAATTTTTTAAAGAAAAGCAAACCAACTTTGCTTGGGCATATGCAGATATGCCCAGGATTGATCCACAATTAATCATGCATCACTTGTCTATGGCTCCAAGAGCTAAACCGGTTAAGCAAAAATTGTGAAAGATGAATCCACATGTGGCACTCATGGTCAAAGCTGAACTAAAGAAACTATTAGATGTCAGATTTATCTGACCCATCGATAATGCAAAATGGATTTCCAACATCGTACCAGTTTCAAAACAAGATGGCAGTAGCAGAATATGCACAAATTTTAGAGATGTCAACAACGCATATCCAAAGGATGACTTTCCTTTACCAAGTATTGACATAATTATAGACCTCACAGCAGGCCATGCAATGTTATCACTAATGGACGGCTTTTCAGGATATAACCAAATCAAGATCACTCCAGAGGATCAAGATAAAATAGCATTCACCTGTCCTTGGGGAACATACTGTTGGAATGTCATGCCTTTTGGCTTAAAGAATGCAGGAGCAACTTATCAACGAGCAATGAAAACAATCTTTCATGATATGATGCATACCTTCATGAAAGACTGTGGATGATTTACTAGCTAAATCCTTCACCGGAGTAGAATACCGAAGCATCTTAGAAAAGATTTTTGAATGATTGAAAAAATTTCAGGTCAGGCTCAAACGTAAGAAGTGTGTCTTCGGGGTTACATCAGGCAAATTGTTGGGCTACATAGTCTCAAAAAAGGGAATTGAAGTGGATCCAGCAAAGGTACAAGCCATTATGGAGATGCCACCACCAAAGAACATTAGCTAGCTCGGGTCGCTACAAGGACGAATCCAATCAATCAGGTGATTCATCACTCAACTAGCAGATAAAAGTCTCCCATTTAATCATTTACTACATAAAAATGTACCAATCAAATGGGAAGCCAAGTGTGCCGAATCCTTCTATCAAATCAAGCAATATCTGATGAACCCACTAGTTCTGGTACCACTGATAGTAGGAAAGACACTTAATCTCTATATTTCAACAACAAATAAATCTCTGGGGGCATTTTTAGCACAAGAAGATCAAAAAGGCAAGGAATGAGCAATATACTACATCAATAGGACATTGAACGGCTATGAGCTAAATTACACCTTTATTGAGAAAGCCTATTTAGCTGTGGTCTTCGCCTCTCAAAAATTCTGCCACTACATGCAAGCTCACACAATTAAGCTAGTTGCAAAAATTGATCCTCTCAAATATTTACTCAGCAAAGAAGCTCTTATAGGCCGATTGGCTAAATGGGTCACGATTATCAGTGAATTTGATATCCACTATACAGAGCGAAGAACTATCAAGGGACAAGTAATAGCAGATCAACTAGAAGAAGCACCACTACTGGGAAAACAGACTATGGAGATTGAATTTCTAGACAGAGACATTCTTGCTATCTCTACCAAACAATGGACCCTATACTTTGACGGATCCTACACACAACATGGTTCAGGTGCTGGCATTCTATTCATCACTCCTGAAGGACACACTATACCAAGATCATATAGGCTTATGTTCCCATGCACAAATAATGTGGCTGAATATGAGGCATTGGTTGTAGGCATCAAAATGGTCATAGAATGGAAAATCACAGAGTTAAAGGTCTATGAAGACTCACAATTAGTCATCAATCAAATCAACAATGACTATCACACAAATGATGACAAGTTGCTACCCTATAAGCGAATGGTGGATGACTTCAAGCAATATTTTGTACACATCACCTTTGAGCAATACCAAGATTGAACAACAAAGCAGTCGATGCAATGGCTACTATCGCTTCATTACTACAAATTCTAGAACAACAGAGTCGTTATGATTTTGTGGTAGAGCAACTATTCTCCCCAGCCTATGACCACTCGAAATCCCATGTTATCTATGCCTTAACTGGTTCAGACTCCCCCTTATATGGAAGGATATATGAGTATCTTAAGACCAATATCCTACCCATTAACTTGTCCCAAAACCAAAAACGTAACTTTATCCGACAAGCTGCCCGTTATACCCTTACTGCTAATACTTTGTATCGTCGAGGTCTTGATGGTACTCTTCTTCGTTGCCTTGATTGCAATGAATCTAAGTCCACTTTACACAAGCTTCACAAAGGTATCTGTGGCACACATTCTAGTGGTACTACTCTTGCTAAAAAGCTTCTAAGGATGGGACACTACTGGCCTACAATGGAAAAAGATTCTTATCACTTTGCAAAAAAGTGTCCTAAATGTTAGATCCATGGCAATCTTATACATGCACTAGCATAGAAACTGCAGTCATTCACAACATCCTGGCCCTTTTGTCAGTGGGGACTAGACTTAGTGAACAAAATTCATCCTTCATCTTCAAATAGACACAAGTTCATTATAACAGCAACAAAATACTTTACCAAGTGGATAGAAGCAGTCCCCATGACCACAGTAACTGGGAAACAAATGATAGTTCTAATACTTAATATAAGTACAGATCCAATAGCCAACAAGACGAGAGGGGGGGGTGAATCATACAAACTTAATCTTCCATAAAAACATCAGATTCAACCTCGGTAATATATATTTTAGTAATATAACCAAAATTGTTAAACATGCAAACTCAAAAGCATATGAACATCATAAATCTCATAACACCAGATTTAACATGGAAACCCAAATAGGGAAAAACCACTGTGGGATTTTAGACCAACTAAGAAATATACTCTTCTAGAGTATGCTTGGTTAAAAGCAAATCCTATTAAAGATTACAAAAACATTACTAGATGTGACCTGATTAAGGGATTTCCCTTAGATCTGTTAGGATCTTCACCTTGTTAGAAGTGACCTTGTTAAAGGATTTCAAACACTCAATCAGAATGTCACCTTGCTAGAGGGTTTTACAAATAAGACTGTTAAGTCCACTTGATTAAGAGATTTTCTATCACTTTCACAAAATAACAGTAATAAAATCTATCTGCAACTTCACATCTAAAAATGCTAAAGCATATTCTTATTTGTTCAATACAATCTAGACATAGAACTAATCTTGTCTATCAACTGAGCTTCTATACTCTATTATTCAAATAGGTCTTCAAGCTTTTGTGCTTGGTAATCACTATGTAGCATCCCTATGCATACACTTGCCTGCATACATTGTTTATCAAGAGTTTCCTATTTATAAACAATCAGGTAACCGCTTAATCTCCTTGATCACATTTCCCATGATCAATCATAGCCATCATATCTTCAATCTTGTCCAGGTTCAATACATCTTTTGATCTGAAAATTTTTTACCCCACCTTGGAACTTGCATATTAGTCTTGGAACTTGTGCTAGGTTATTGCGGTTCAATCTGAGCTATAGATCTTCATGCTGACTTTTCATTGCCTTAGATTTGTTAACAAACTTCATTCATAGCTCACCAATCATTGATCAGTTCCATCTCATCAGCTTCCTTCATTAAATAATGCATGTAAATATTTAATGCATTCTGTTATAGCTTGGTTACAACTTGGTAACAACTCGGTGAATACTAAACTTCACTCAGTAGACATTCCGCCTTTATTAACCAATAGCGATAACCTTAGGGCTTACCAACTAGGTTCCTTAGGGTTTACCGACTAGGTTCTTTGCTTGATAACATAGTATAGTATTAACCTTTACATTTTACAACATATGTATGATGTTAAAACAATCTAGACATCATGATCTCATCATTGTTTGATTCGATACTAGTTTCCCAATGAATACCTTATTCGTCATATTCTTTCCTGTGTCTTTTACCGACATCTTTATAATCTTCATATCATACTTCTCAAGATATGGAAACATCACACTAAATTAGAAAATCAATTTCTTGACATCAATGACAAAATAATAATATCAAGATAGTAAACATCTTTAATCAGTTATATCCATAATCATCAACAACCTTCTCAATATCCTTATGAAATGCCAACAATCTTTCATTGTCTGTTATAATGCAATATTGCCGACAATCTCCCCCTTTGGCATTGATGGAAAAACTAATTGATTTGACCTTAAAAGATTCGGATTGTTGTGATTCTGAAATGCTGAAATACTCTCCCCCATACATTAGACTTCTCCTATTTTCAGTCTTCTTTCCAATCTGTAGTCTGCTCAGTTTTCTTTTAGTCTTCTCCCCTGATAGGTCTTCTTCCTCTATATTAGTCTTCTCCCCTTTATAGTAGTCATCTCCCCCTTTGACAACAATGCCAAAAAGTAAAGAACTAAAACATAATTACTTTCTGTAAAAAGTTATTTCCTGTTGTTGTGTATCAACTGAGTCTCGGTTACAGCATTTGTCCTCAATTCTTGTTCCCTGTAATATATCCTATATTATTTCCTGTACACCTTTATAAAATATCCTAAAGTGTATAAATCAGCATCAACTCCCAAAAGATATTCATTATATTCATCGGATTGATGCTTTCACCGAACTCGGTCAGTGAGTAGAAGATAGGGGTAGGACCCCTAACTTACTTCTAAGATATTCAAAAGTGTCCCTTGGTAGTGGTTTGGTGAAGATATCTACTATTTGTTCCTTTGTGCTAACATACTCCAATACCACTTTCTTCTCTTGAGCTTCTTCTCTAAGATAATGATATTTGACAGATATATGCTTTGTCTTAGAGTGCATAACAGGATTGTTTGAAATATTAATGGCACTAGTATTGTCATAGAATATAGTTACTGGCTTGGTAAATTTCTCATTTATACCTTCCAACAATTTTTTGATCCATGCAATGTTGGTGCAATTCAATGCTGCAGCAACATATTCAACTTCTGTTGTTGACTGTGAAACACATCCTTGTTTCTTGCTAATCCAACTCACTAGTCTTTCTCCTAAAAAGAAAGCTCCTCATCAATGTTGCCTGCCCAATCAGCATCAGTATAAATTTTTAAATCAAAATCATTTCCTCTCTAATATACTAAGCCATAGTCCTCTGTGCCTTTCAAGTATCTAAAAATTCTTTTGATTGCTGTCATGTATGTTTCCTTAGGATCTGTAGAGAATCTTGCAACTATACCTACTGCATGTGTTATATCTGGTCTACTATGAACAACATATTGTAGCTTTCGAATCATGGATCGGTAAAGTCTCTCATCAATAGATGCATATTCATCATTCTTTGATAATTTGCAGTTGGTAGTCATAGGAGTACTTACTAGTTTTGAATCCTCCATTCCAAATTTCTTCAAGATTTCCTTTATATACTTGGATTGAGTAATGAAAATCTCATTTTTCTTTTGCAGTATCTATAAACCTATAAAATACTTTATCTCACCGATTAATTACATCTCAAATTCTTTGCTCATTTCATTTCCAAAGTTCTTGCACAAAGAGTCATTTCCACAAAATAATATGAAATATTTATCACCATAATAACTTTGAACTTTCATAGGACCACAAAGATCAGTGTGCACTAGATCTAAAATTTCTTTAGAAGTGTAAGACTTACTTGTAAATATTGATCTTGTCATCTTACCCATCTGGCATCCTTGGCACATAGCATTCTCAGGTTTTTCAAGACTCGGTAGACCTCTTACTCTGTGCTTCTTGCTTATTTTGATCAGATTCTCAAAATTGACATGACAAAACCTTTTATGCCATAACCAGGTATCATCTAACTTTGCATGCAAACACTTATTCCGAGTTGAGTCAAGGTGAAATGTGTTACCTTTTGTTTGTGTCCCGGTAGCAACTAACTTTCCATTTTTGTCATGAACTTTGACAATTCCCTTCTGAAATTGTATTCAGTAACCTATGTTGTTTAGTTGTGCTACACTCAACAAATTGTATTTCAAACCTTCAACCCAATAAACATCATTGCATCTTGCATTATCAAGAAGTGTTATAGATCCTTTACCTCTCACCGGACATGGTGCACCGTTACCAAATCTAACATAGCCTCCATCATAATCTTCTAATATAACAAACTTGTGTTTATCTCCTGTCATATGATGTGAGCATCCACTATCTATAATCCAAGAATCATTAGTGTTTATGTGAGATATTAGGGATTTTTCTTCATTCCTTTCTTCATCTCATCCATCCTTGATAGCCACATAAACTACTTCCTCTGTATCAATCTCATTTGATTTATCATCATTGGATTCCTCCTCAGCTATTAGGCATGTCTTTCTATCTCTTCTTCTGAAGTCTCAGTGTCCTCTGTAATGATTATCTTTCTGTCTATCATCTCGGTAATCTCTCTTTTCAGTAGAATCTTTGTCAGGATAGTTAGAAGCCATATGTCCTATTTTATCACAATTGAAACATTTCAAAGGTAGTTTTCCTTTATACTTACCTTTGCCTCTTGGCAACCTTTTGGCTAATAGTGCTTCAAACTCTTCTTGGTTTCTGATTTCCTCATATAATTTGTGTACTGCCTCCATGTTCTTACAATATCTTTCACTTGCTCCACTGTGATCTCCTTCAGAGTACTTATACTTTCTTTCATTGAAATCATTAGATTCATCAAGATGAAAAGAACTAAATGCAAATTCAACTTTATTTACCGAAGATCCACTGTTATCAAAATTACTTAACTCAAATGCATGTAGCTTACCAATAGTAGCATCTAAAGAAACTGACATATTAAGTATAGACCTCAATTCATTGATTGCAAAGACTTGGATTGCATAAGCTGGTAGAAGAGTTCTTAACAAATTACTTGTTATATCCTTTTCTTCAATAGTTCCACCTACTCCTTTGATTTGATTGACAATCTCCTTTAGTCTTGTACTGTACTGAGTTATGTTCTCACCTTCATTAATCCTCATAGGTTCAAGTTGTCCTCTTAGACTATCTACTTTTTCTCTTTGAACATGTTCATCTCCTCCATATACTGATATGAGCTTATCCCACATTGCCTTTGCATCATTGCAGCCTTCTAGATCATTAAACTCTGAATCGGTCAATGCAAATGTTATTTCAATCATTGCTTGAATATGTTCTTGCTTTGCCTTTATCTCTTCCATAGTCAATGGATAGGTGCTTGGTGTGACAAAATCATTCTCTACATAGTATACAACATATTCTCCAACTCCTAATAGATGTAGCTTCATCCTTTTCTGCCATGTAGAGAAACTTGACTTGTTCAACTTCAGTGCATCCCTCTTACACATCTTTGGATCTTTAACTCAAGTGCCTTTAAACTTTCCTTCCGAAGTCCAAAGCTCTGATACCAATTGATAGTTCTGATACTTAATATAAGTACAGATCCAATAGCCAACAAGATTAGAGGGGGGGTGAATCATACAAACTTAATCTTCCATAAAAACATTAGATTCAACCTCAGTAACATATATTTCAGTAATATAACCAAAACTGTTAAACATGGAAAATCAAAAGCATATGAAAATCATAAATCTCATAATACTAGATTTAACATGGAAACCCAAATAGAGAAAAACCATTGTGGGATTTTGGACCCACTAAGAAATATACTCTTCTAGAGTATGCTCGGTTAAAAGCAAATCCTGTTAAAGATTACAAACATATTGCTAGATGTGACCCGGTTAAGGGATTTCCCTCAGATGTGTTAGGATCTTCACCTTGTTAGAAGTGACCTTGTTAAAGGATTTCAAACACTCAATCAGAATGTCACCTTGCTAGAGGGTTTTACAAATAAGACTGTTTAAGTCCACTCGATTAAGATATTTTCTGTCACTTTCACAAAATAACAGTAATAAAATCTATCTGCAACTTCACATCTAAAAATGCTAAAGCAGATTCTTATTTGTTCAATACAATCTAGACACCGAACTAATCTTGTCTATCAGCTGAGCTTCTATACTTTATTATTCAAACAGGTCTTCAAGCTTCTGTGCTTGGTAATCACTATTTAGCATCCCTATGCATACACTTGCCCGCATACATTATTTATCAACAATTTCCTATTTATAAACAATAAGGTAACCGCTTAATCTCCTTGAGCACATTTCCCATGATCAATCATATCCATCAGATCTTCAATCTTGTCCAAGTTCAATGCATCTTTCGATCTGAAAATGTTTTACCCCACCTTGGAACTTGCATATTAGTTTTGGAACTTGTGCCAGGGTATTGCAATTCAATCTGAGTTGTAGATCTTCATGCCGACTTTTCATTGCCTTAGATTCGTTAACAAACTTCATTCATGGCTCACCAATCATTGGTCAGTTCCAGCTCATCAGCTTCCTTCATTAAATAATGCATGTAAACATTTAATGCATTCTATTATAGCTTGGTTACAACTTGGTAACAACTCGATGAATACTAAACTTCACTCGATAGACATTCTGCCTTTATTAACCGATAGCGATAACCTTAGGGTTTACTGACTAGGTTCTTTGCTTGATAACATAGTATAGTATTAACCTTTATATTTTACAACATATGTATGATGTTAAAACAATCTAAACATCATGATCTCATCATTGTCTGACTTGGTACTAGTTGCCCATTGAATACCTTATTCATCATCTTCTTTCCTATGTCTTTTACTGACATCTTTATAATCTTCATATCATACTTCTCAAGATATGGCAACATCATACTAAATTAGAAAATCAATTTCTTGACATCAATGACAAAATAATAATATCAAGATAGTAAACATCTTTAATCAGTTATATCCACAATCATCAACAACCTTCTCAATATCCTTATGAAATGCCAACAATCTTTCATTGTCTGTTATAATGTAATATTGGCAACAACAAATTGCCTCTTTTATCCTTAATTATCTAATCTGCAGATATGGTATTCCAAGCTCCATCATCACAGACAATGGGCGACCTTTCAAAAACCAAGATGTCCAAGAACTATGTGAAAAATTCAACATCCAACATCGTTTCTCTACACCATAATACCCACAGGGAAATGGTCAGGCAGAAGCATCCAACAAAATGATATTGAAAATTTTAAAGAAGACAGTCAATGATGCAGGCAAAGATTGGCATGTACAATTCAATCCAGCACTTTGGGCATATAGAACTAGCATCTGCACACCTACAGGAGCAACACCATACTCATTGGTATATGGATTGGAAACTATTTTACCCCTAGAAGTATAAATCACCTCTCTTAGAGTCTCTTTGAAAGGCTTAATCCTAGATGAAGAATATCGAGTTAACTGACTGCAAGAACTTAAACTTCTAGATGAAAGACGCCAATGTGCCTACACTCATCTCAAAGCATATCAACAATGTATGTGCAAAAGCTACAAACACAAAGTCATTCCCTGGACTTTTAAATTTGGTGACCTAGTACTCAAGGAAAATCCTAGAAATCAACAAGATCGAGAAAAGAAAGAGAAATTTGAACCTAACTAGTTAGGTCCCTATGTCATCGTATCAGTTAATGGATCGGGCACTTATTAGCTAACAACTTCAGAAGGAGATATGCTCAATGAACCAAATAATAACATCCATCTAAAGAGATACTACACTTGAGTAGTCTAATGCACGAAAAAAGTCAAAAAAATCAAGAAAAAGCAAATAAAAAGGTACAATAAAAGTAACTGGTGAAAACTTGGTAATAGGCGCTATTGTGAAAGAACAACTCCTCTATCTATATCCATATCCTTATCTCTGTAGTAAAGCACTATTGACCATCGCTTGATATTTTATCACAAATATCCATTCAGGACATACTTAGCGTAGTCACTATCTTGATTTATCCATCTAGCCTTTCACCACATCTCACCATGGCTTGGTAATCACTGTACATACCTGCATCAAGAGGTACACTTAGCTAGGGGAAATAACCATCAAAAACTTGCAGCATGTTCAAACTGTCAAGACTATTTGCAAAACTCAGAACATCATATCCAACAACCAAAGGCTCATGCAAATCACACAAAGTAAAACATTGATCGCTAAAACAAGAATCACAAAAGAAATACAATAGATGATTTTCTAAAGTATCACATGTTTCATTTTGCATAAAGTTTTCACTATTTTTGCATTTGAACTTTTTGAATTATTGGATTATCTAAATTTTCTCCACAATGCTTCACAGCTAGAGAACATCGAGAAACTCCAATATTTTTTTTAGTCTTTAGTCTGCGAGGTGATCATTTGTACTGTGTAGATACTTGTCTCAAGACGTGATTCAAAACACATCACTGAAGACATGATTCCACTTTACGAATACAAATGGTTTAATCTTGTCTGTTTATACGCAATTTGCACTCTGGTCATCCTGGTTCAATTATACCTTGACGCTTGTGCTATCTTGCAAATTCAAACATCATGTAAATTTTTCTTAGGTCATCGTGGTTCAATTATACCATTATGCTTGTATAAATTTTCAACATATCCCAAGATCAATCAAGGCTCAATGATGATACATATATTGAAAGAAAATAACATGTGGCTATATCGGATGACAAATACAGAATGAGGATGCTCAGAAACAATCAGTTGCATATCATTTTACAATTAGTTACATATCATTTTATAATTAGTTGGATATCATTTTTCAATTAGTTGCATATCATTTTACAATTAGTTGCATATCAAGATACATCTCACAGCATATCATATCATACATCTCATTTTCAAGATACATCTCACAGCATATAATATCATACATCTCATTTTCAAGATACATCTCACAGCATATCATATCATACATCTCATTTTCAAGATACATCTCACAACATGTCATATCATGCATCTCATTTTCAAGATACATCTCATAACATCATGCATTCACATCACATACATCTATCTAAGCATTGCATCATCATATAATAAGCACAAGCATATGAAAAGCATAAATCCATAACACATCACATGATCAAAGAAAATGGTGTCATATATATATCTCAACAAATGATCAATATACAATATCTGTCATGTCTATGCCTAGTACAACAAAAACAATGATAAAATTGTAGGTCCCGGGGACAACTGAGAGAGGGGGGGGTGGTGAATTAGTTGTCTAATAAATTCAAACCAAAATCTTATTAACCAACTTAATGCTTAGTATCGGTAAGACAGTTAAGTATGCCAGTAAACAGTGTTAATAGAAAATTGCTATATCGGTAAGAATTAATGCATGAAACATAAACATAAAGTCATCCACAACACATGACACAAATATTTGTACGTGGAAACCCTGTAAAGGGAAAAACCATTGTGGGAAACATTACCCACAATCAGATGATACTACTGTAGATAGTAAGTGTACAAGAGGGGTCTACACATGCAGAAAGGCCAACAACCTAGAGCTCACTACTCAATCACAGATGGGAGTCACACTAACTACAATTGGATGGTTAAATCCAATGAGAATGTACTGCACAAAATAGCATCTTCATATGCTGGATTCAGTACTGGTGTAACGCTGATATGCTTTTGCAAAAACCTAACTTCACCTTCAAATGATGTCTTCGTGTATATCTCTGCTTGATCTTGCATATACCCTTCCTTAAATCTTTTTCACATTCCACACTTGATCTTACATTTATACCATACCCTAAGACCAATTTTAGTAGGTCGGCTCTACAGGATATTACAATAAAAACATTTTACAAATAATACAATATTCAATGCAATAACCGATTGAACATGTCAGCTTAATGCATTTACAACAATAATAAATCATCTCCATAGTATGCCATGCTGATCTGGAAAAGATAAACTTGCCAGTGTAACCCTAGATAACCTGGACCTATTTTCCGGTAAAAGCAAATATGCAAATAAGAATATACCAATGATTATTACTTCAAAGTAAAGTGTCCACATGATGTTTTTGACATTACCAAGTGTCTTCTATGTCAATGCAGGTACCGGTGAACATTATATCCTGCCGGTTAACCATATACCGGTGACTGTTTGCATAGTTTACTGTTTGCCGGTGAATGTTGCTGGATCTCCAAAGTAGGTGTATTTAGCAGTTGTTGACATCAATGACAAAACCATACCAAAATAACAACAATCTCCCCCTTTGGCATTGATGGCAACACAAGATGGAAAAACCATCAAAGTGCCAAAACATAAATGCCAAGTACAAAAATCAATAATCTCCATTTCTCCCCCTTAGAGCAACATGTGTTTATTCAAAGATTTATTTTCAATAGCAATCTCTCCTCAGAAAGATAATGCATTTTTCAATATATCTTTCCTTAATGTTTTTCCATATATCTCTCCCCCTTTGACATCAAATGCCAAAGTCACAAAAAGTCAAGTTCATACAAAATACCAACCAATTCAATATACCAACTACTCCCCCTAAGAAGTAGTTTCCTCATCAAATACCGAAATAAAAGATTTGTCCATTTAATTCTGCTGGTTGATGACAATCATCAACTGTCTAAGTCTCTACCGGTGGAGGTAAGACTCCGAGCTGATCTCTAAGATACTCAAAAGTTTCCTTAGGCAAAGGTTTTGTAAAAATATCTGTAAGTTGTTCTTTAGTATTCACATAAACCAATTTTATTTCCTTTTCTTCAACTTTTTCCCTTAGAAAATTTAGTTTGATAGAAACATGTTTTGTTTTAGAATGTAATACTGGATTCTTAGATATATCAATTATTGCAGTGTTATCAAAATATATAGTAATAGGTTCCTTGCATTTTACCTTTATGTCTTTCAACATTTTCTTAAGCCAAAGTACCTGTGTACAGTTTGTTGCTGCTGCAACATATTCTGATTCTATTGTTGATAAAGATGTACAACTCTATTTCTTACTTAACCAAGAAGCTAATCTCTTTCCAAGAAAGAATGCTCCTCCAGTGGCACTTTTTCTATCATCCACATCTCCTACCCAATTTGCATCTGTGTATGCATATAGATCAAAATTTTCATCTTTAAGATACCATAATCCAAGATTTGTTGTGCCTTGTAAGTACCGAAAAATATTTTTTACTGCTGATTCATGATTTTCCTTAGGATTACTCTGAAATCTAGAAACTATACATACTGCATTCATAATATCAGGTCTGGTTTATGTCAAATACAGTAAACCTCCTATCATAGATTTGTATCTAGTTGGATTGACAGGTGTAGATTCATCCCTTTGAGATAATTTGTCATTTGTAGTCATAGGTGTGCTTACCGGTTTAGAGTTTTCCATCCCAAATTTCTTAAGTAGTTATTTCAAGTACTTAGATTGACTCAAAAATATGCCTTTATCAGTTTGTAAAATCTGCAATCCTAAAAAGAATTTTATTTCTCCAATCATAGACATTTCAAATTCATGCTGCATTTTAAGAGAAAATTCTTTGCGTAATCCATCTTCTCCTCCAAAGATTATATCATCAACAAATACTTCCATAATCAAGATGTCATCATTAGTTACTTTGTAATATAAATTGCTATCTACATTTCCTTTAGTAAAACCAATTTTTAAAAGATACTTATCCAATCTTGCATACCAGGATCTTGGAGCTTGTTTTAGTCCATACAGAGATTTTATTAATCTGCAAACCATATCATTGTCATCTATCAAAGAAAATCCATCAGGTTGTTCAATATAAACTTCCTCTTCAAGATCTCCATTCAAAAATGCACATTTAATATCCATTTGATAAACTTTGTAATCCTTGTGAGCTGCAAAGGCCAAGAATAATCTAACTACCTCAATTCTGGCTACCGGTGCAAAGGTTTCATTGTAATCAACTCCTCCTTTCTGAGAATATCCCTTACACACTAGTCTTGCTTTATTACTAACAACCTTACCATCTTCATTGAGTTTGTTTCTAAATACCCATTTGGTTCCAATTACATTTTTATTTTTAGGCCGGGGAACTAATGTCCAAGTATTATTTTTCTCAATTTGTCCTAATTCTTCTTCCACAGCTTTAATCCAAAATTTATCTTCACATGCCTCATTGATAGATAATGGTTCAATTTGAGAAATAAGACATACCTCTTCATTTGCCAATCTTCCTCTTGTCATGACTCCTTTAAATTTTCTTCCAATTATCTGATCTTCAGAATGATTCAGTCTTACATACCGGGGTGTCTTAGTCTATTGTTGATCTTCAATTACTATGGTATCCTCTGATGATACCGAAGTAACTGGATCATCATTCTATACCGGTGGATTTATTGTTGGTTCATTTGTCATAATTTTTGTTACCGGTTCAGAGACTATATACCTTGAAGTTCCTTTGAATTGTTCATCAATCTTTACATTTGTACTCTCAACAATTTTTGGTAATCTTTTATTAAAACATCTATAAGCTTTACTCTTAGATGAATAACCAAGAAATATTCCTTCATCACTTCTAGGATCAAACTTGCCAATATACTCATCTCTTCTAATATAACATTTACTTCCAAAAATTTTGAAATACTTAAGAGTAGGAGTATTACCAAACCATAGTTCATGAGGGGTCTTACCGATTTCACTTTTGATATAAAATTTGTTGAATGTATAGACAATAGTGCTTACTGCCTCTCTCCAGTACACATGTGGTAGATTTGCTTCTGATAACATACTTCTTGCTGCATCCAAAATAGTTATGTTTTTCTGTTCAACAACTCCATTCTATTGTGGTGTCCGAGGTGCTGATAACTATCTTTTGATTCCATTTACTTCACAGAATGTATTAAAATCTCTGGATGTGAATTCTCCTCCTTGATTTGATCTTAAACATTTAATTTTCTTACCGGTTTCATTTTCAACCATTGCTTTGAATAGTTTGAATTTTCCAAGTGCTTCTGATTTTTCTCTGAGAAAAGTAACCCAACACATTCTAGAATAATCATCAATAATTAGCATGAAATATCTATCACCTTGTAAGCTTTTAATTCTAGCTAGACCACATAAATCAGTGTGAATTAAATCAAGAGCATTATTGGATTTTTCTGGAATACTTTTAAAACTAGCTCAAACTTGTTTTCCAAATTGACATTCCTTGCAAATTGTATTCTGAGGTTTCACAATTTTAGGTAGATCTCTAACAGCCTTAGAAGTACTAATTTTTACCATGCAATCAAAATTTACATGACATAGTCTTTTATGCCATAGCCAACTTTCATCTATATGAGCAATTAAGCATGCCTTTTCACTATTATTCAAATGAAAGATATTGCCTCTAGTCTGATTACCGGTTGCAATTTCCAAACCAGTTCTATTCATGATTTTGCATTTTCCATTTTTAAATTGTAACTGAAAACCTTTCTCAACTAATTGACCAACACTTAAAAGAGTATGTTTTAATCCTTCAACATAGTAAACATTGTCAGTGTTATGTTTACCATCAAAAGGATATTGAACCCTTACCTTTGATTGAACAGGCTTTGTCATCTCCAAATCTTACTAAACCTCCATTGTATTCTTGAAAGTTCAAGAATTTACCTTTGTCTCTAGTCATGTGATGTGAGCATCCTGAGTCAATAATCCATTCATCCTTTGATTCCACTTTAGCTACTAGGGCTTGTTCTACTGGTTGAGCAATAGGTACCGGTTGATCTTCTGTTATAGCAACAAAGACCCATCTGTTGTCTGCTGGATCGTCATTAGAATCATCAGTCACACCATCAGCAATGTAACAAGATTTATCTTTGTTTTTCTTAAATCTATATCTCTGATATTCAGGATTGGGTTTGTATGTCCTTCTAGCTTCTTCTCTTAGTCTAGCATGTCTATCAGGGCATCTTGAAGCCATGTGACCAATCTTATTGCAGTTGAAACATTTAAAGGGTGCTTTACCTTCATACTTACTTCCAATTGGACCTTTTGGCATTTTTCTTGCAAATAGTGCTTCAAGTTCTTCAAGCTCTTCATTCTCCATCCTGGTTTCTTCAAGTTCTCTTGCATAAAAGGCTCTCCAGTCTAATTTATCAAAAGATGGAGCAGATTATGTTGATGCTTTGAAGGCCAAATCAGTTTTTATAGTAGCAATAGGACCAAATTCCTCAATTTCAAAAGTTAAAAGTTTTCCAATCAATGTATCCATAGTTACTGATGTATTAGGCATTGTTCTCAACTCATTAATAGCAGTAACCTTCATTTTATATGCCGGTGGCAAACCTCTTAAGATTTTTGAAACAATCTCATCTTCACTCAAGGTTCCTCCACAACATTTGATACCTAAAACAATTTCATTTACTCTTTCCATAAAAGCAGACATTCTTTCATCTTCTTCCATTTTTAGATGTTCATACCTGACTCGGAAGCTTTCAAGTTTTGCAATTTTGACTGTGGAATCCCCTTCATTCAGTGTTTCCAAATGATCCCAAATAGCTTTTGCAGTAGATCTATCTGATAACCCCATGATTTGTTGATTTGATAATGCGCTCAAAAGTGTTTCTCTTGCTTTGCAATCATTTTCTTCATCTTTAGCTAAAGTAATAGGAGCATTTTGACCAGCTACAATAGCAGTATAAACTTCTGCAAAAAGAGGACTAGGCTCTGATACCAATTGTAGGTCTCGGGGACAACTGAGAGGGGGGGTGAATCAGTTGTCTAATAAATTCAAACCAAAATCTTATTAACCAACTTAATGCTTAGTATCGGTAAGACAGTTAAGTATGCCGGTAAACAGTGTTAATAGAAAATTGCTATACCGGTAAGAATTAAAGCATGAAACATAAACATAAAGTCATCCACAACACATGACACAAATATTTGTACGTGGAAACCCTATAAGGGGAAAAACCATGGTGGGAAACCTTACCCACAATCAGATGATACTACTATAGAAAGTAAGTGTACAAGAGGGGTCTGCACATGCAGAAAGGCCAACAACCTAGAGTTCACTGCTCAATCACAGATGGGAGTCACACTAACTACAGTTGGATGGTTAAATCCAATGAGAATGTACTGCACAAAATAGCATCTTCATATGCTGGATTCAGTACCGGTGTAATGCTGATATGCTTTTACAAAAACCTAACTTCACCTTCAAATGATGTCTTCATGTATATCTCTGCTTGATCTCGCATATACCCTTAAATCTTTTTCACATTCCACACTTGATCTTACAAATAAGATCTTACATTTATACCATACCCTAAGACCAATTTTAGTAAGTCGGCTCTATAGGATATTACAATAAAAACATTTTATAAATAATACAATATTTGATGCAATAACCAATTGAACATGTCGGCTTAATGCATTTACAACAATAATAAATCATCTCCATAGCATGCCATGCTGATCTGGAAAAGATAAACCTGTCGGTGTAACCCTAGATAACCTGGACCTATTTGCCAGTAAAAGCAAATATGCAAATAAGAATATACCAATGATTATTACTTCAAAGTAAAATGTCCACATGATGTTTTCGACATTACCAAGTGTCTTCTATGTCAATGCAGGTACCGGTGAACATTATATCCTACCGGTTAACCATATATCAGTGACTGTTTGCACAGTTTACTATTTGCCGATGAATGTTGCTGGATCTCCAAAGTAGGTGTATTTAGTAGGTGTTGACATCAATGACAAAACCATACCAAAGTACCAACAAAAAAATACAATGGAGACAACGTCTCTTAGGGTATCATCCTAAAAAATCCAGCGTAATGCCTCGGTCCCACCCTCCTCCATCTACTCATATGGTAGTAGTGCACTTACTACAGGAATCTGTAGAATCTGGTAGCAATCCTTAGGTATCACTATCATCTCACCTGTAGCTAAATGAAAGGTGTTCATGTCGCTATACCACCTCTTTGCCAATGTTGTCAACAAACCCCAGTTTACAATAAACCGAGGCATCTCTAGCAAAGAGGTCAAACCACACCTGTCAATAATATCCATGTCTCCCTATGTCAATCATGGTATCAATGACCACGGTCTCAAAAATCACTCACATGACTACACCACACCAAGACACTCCTATCAAACACAATGCAAGTCCAATATTAGTTCCCTCATCAACACATGGATATCAAAATCAAAATCATATCAATTCATCAAATCACATCAACTTGTAACACAACTCAAGTTTCACAAATCATATCAACTTGTAAAACAACTCAAGTTCCATACCAACTTGTAACACAACTCAAGTTCCATATCAGCTTGTAACACAACTCAAGCTCCACAAATTCATATCAATCATATTCATATCCAAAACTTGAAAACTTTAAACACATTTAAATCAAGTTCCACAAAATATCCAAAATCATATCAAAATCATTATCAACTTGTAACATCGCAAAACAAAACAGGTTGTATCAGAACTCATATTGGACATATCAAGGACAACAGACTCACAAATTGGCAAAAATTCACTTATCCTGGAAAACCTGACATTACCTACAAAATTTTCTCATTCACAAAATCCCACTTTAATCAACAAATTTTCCTATATGTGCTAACCTATCTTATCCAAGCACCAAACTGCATCTCATGCGCTATGCTGTTTTGTCTATGCACTACCTGACCAACCCTATGCGCTAAACAAACCCTACGCGCTATCCTTTCTTTGCAAGCACCCTCTAAAAAACCCTATGTGCTAAGACCCTCTATTCGCTATTCTATCCCCTTCATGTGATACGCATTTAACCCCATGCGCTAGGTTACACCTACGTGCTATCTAACCCTACCCATGCGACCTCCTACACGCCCTGTGCACTAGGTTTACTCTATGCACTACCTTTTTTACCCTCTGTGCTAGCCTATGCACCCGGTGCGCTAACCTATCCCAAAGTGCTACCCTAACCTAACTATGCGCTAGCCTAATCATTTCGGATGCTACCCTATTTGCTAGACCCTACGCGCTATGAAATTTTTTGTATGCGCTATGCTTTTGATGCGACACACTAAAACGTAAAATCCACATGGAAAATTCAAAAAAAGTACCAAAACAAACAAAATCAAAAATCCAAAAAGGGTCAAAAGGTTGACTTACCGGTGGTCCATATGCGGCAAGCCTCCAATACCTCCACATGTGCTCGAATCGATGAGTAGAATACGGAATCAGCATGTTGACTCTTCTCCAAAAATCACTCTCTCCAAAGTCAACAAAGCACAAATGAGACAAAACAATGCACTTTTCCCCTTTTATAGGGTGAATTGAAATTAAGGTTTGGAGATGGGGTATGTAACTTGCTCGCGGTCTCCGTCTAACCCTAACAAACATTATTTATCAGGAGATGAATCAACTTTTCACATTCCACATTGACAAAATTATCAAATTAAATTAAATTTTCAAAAATTTTGTTTCATCTCCCGAGGGGGCATTATCAACATCGATTATCAAAACTGGGGCATGACATATCTCAAAATGACAAAAAAAAAAATTGATCATAAATCACAACGACACGTCATTTTCTTTGAATTAAGATGTGCACACACGTCACTTCAAGAGGGGCAAAATGTAGACATATAAAAATGACCATATTCCTAAATGAATATCTTATGTTCATTCCTCTATTTAATTAAATCCAATTTAATTGAATCGCTCACATTCCTTTATTTAATAAAGTAAATTACTCAATTTATTTAAATTAAATTCACTAAACCTCTTTTACCATTTAATGGGATAAATCATTTTATTCAATTAAATCCCTTCTATCCACTTTTTAATTAAATTTAAATTTAATTAAATAGTTTACTCTAAATTGAATAAATCTAATTTATTTAATTTCCCAAATCACAACCAAATTGAATTAAATTAACTTTATTTCAATTACATCCTATTATTTCTCCATCCACTTGCAAAATCCTACATCTCCCACTTGCCTCCTAAACCCTATTCCTAACCCCCTTCTAGACTCTTCTAATCACTTCTAAATTAGCCTAACTCATCTCCTAAATATTGTCACATCCCTAAGCAAGGGGAAGTCACTTCTCAAACCCTCAAAGTCTTTGAAAACCATTAAAGGCTTCAACAACTTAACATTGAAAGTCTTCCAGACCATTAATGGTTAACTCAACCCACCAACATGATTAAAGACTTTCTCTAAACTCAACCTCCATGTAACCTAAGGGTCTCATCAAGCATTTATTGCTTTTACCATGTTTAGTCCTTAATCCGTTGCACAAGAGTTTATCCTTTGGGTAAAAGCTTTATCCAATGGGTAATCCTAACCTAACCTTAACCCTTACCCCCTAAGGTAACCATTAGGTCTTCTCAAGCATTTATTGCTTCTTACATCTCCTCTCAACCAACCCTATGTTGCCAATTGTCACCATTTCATTGGTGAAAATTGTGAACATGGATTGAGCAACTTTCAAACTCAACCCTTGATTAACTCTTTCAATACTGGCCATCCATTGCCCTATTTTTGCTATAAATAGAGCTCTCATTCCTCCATTTTCATATATGAAAGCTCTTAGTATCATACTTATGCTCAATTTTATCACATTTAGTCTCTCTCTTTCCAAATAGGAATTAATCTAATAATCATTTTAGATTGCTTCTTTTATCAATAGCTTAACTATATAACTAGTATATCATGTTAGGATAGTATCACTACTAATCATATCATCTTATAATCTAGTTCATTTCATTTGTAGGATCATGCATAGATAGGTTGCATTCTCATGTTAAAATCAACCAAAGCATCCCTCGTTCTTGCATTTGTCATCCCTAAACCACTTTGCTCAGTGATTTGAGAGCAAAGACATTAGTTTGAGGGACCTTATGAGATAGAGAACCATGGAACCAACCTCGGGAAGCTAAGTCATCCTTCATGACTTCATAGCTTGCACCAAGAAGTCATGTGGGTGTGTGGACAAGGCTCCTTAGGCTTCTTTTTCCACATTTTAAGTTCTATTGACCCACTTTTCCCACATACACTTCCATTATTGTTAACTAAATCCCCCTTAAAGGTTTTGAAAAAATCAATTTCATCCTAAACCACTAAAATACCCTCAATAAGTTATAACTTCTTTTTAAATTTACATCTCACTATAAGTCACCAAATTACAAATAAACAATGTCCTCTAAATAAAAATTCCCCCCTCCTATAATTTCATTAACACAAATTATCCTCTTATAAAAAATAAATTCCCTCTTATAAAAAAAATAACTCCCAACAAGCTATTAAAAAATTACTATATAAAAAATGGGGGAATTTTCCCCCAATAACTTTATTTGAAACTCAAACCCATCTTTTAATATTAAATTCATGTGGGATAACCCTATTTAGGGTCTCCCCTTTTTATTTTATTATACACATATGTATAAATTCCCTCTTTCTTTTTTTTGTTTATACCTAACCAAAGTTAGGGTTTCCATTTTATGTTTTTCTCTTTATTTTTTTTTTCAGGGTTACCCATAGCGGAGGGCATGACGACAGTGAAAGAGATTGTAGGGTTATCGATGGGGGGAGTGGTTTTTGTGAGCCAGCGCAGAGGAAGGAAGGATGGTGGTGCAGTGGAGGATTTGGAGGGCCCCCTGCGGATTGTACATGCTACCGCCCACAACCGTGGGTAGCAACTCCTGGCCACAATATGTGGGGAGGGTTTCGGCCCTCCCACAGCCTATGGGTGCTGCCACCCACAAACCATGAGCATGCACTAGAGGGGGTGTGGGGTGCGTTTTCCCCCCCCCCACACCCCTTCAATTCTTCTTCTTTTTTAAATCTGCAAAATAAAATATTATATATATATATATACGTATGTATATGTATAAATTTATATATGTGTGTGTGTGTGTGTATAAATATACACAAAGGTAAAATTCTCTGTTTTAGAACAAGTTTATTTATTTAACAACATTTTATATATATATATATATATATATATATATATATATATATATATATATATATATATATATATATATATATATATATATATTTGTGTGTGGGGTGGGAAAAACACATTCACTGTGTAAACATGATGCAGATCTAGATTAGGTTGTTTTATTTAGATCAACAACACTATGTTTATTCACACACACACACACACATTCTCAGAGATGATCTCACTGTATATCTTCCAGAACTAGTCTATTTTAATAGCATTATTATTTTTTATTTTTTTTATCTAACCATTAATATATCTTTACAAATAAATGAATAACACATGACTCAATATAAAGTTATTTTTGATTTTTGTGTTTTCTTTCTTAACTAGAAGCAACAAATAAAATGAGATAACATTGAATGTTTCAAATATAAGTATTTCCCATTCTATTCTTAAAACTGAAACTAATTTTCATTATCATGTATATTTCACCTTTTACAATCTTTGACAAAATAAATAACCAACAACCATAATACTCTTTTCAACAACAAATAGGAATATTTCTTTATGAATGCTTTTTTTATTTCAATCTAATGAATAAATAAAACAGAAAGAAAATACATCTTTATTTGTTTTTCTTTCATGCTAATGAATAAAAAAACTAATGAAAGTATTACATTCTTCTTCTTGGAATACATTGAATACAAGGAAAAATGCATTGTTCTATCTTGTTACAACATTTCCATAAATTCAAATATAATAGGAGGTGGGTAAACTTGAAAGCACTTTAGCAGCCACTTTAGGAAGGTAGCTTTTCTCCATCCTCTAAATAAGTTGCAGACTTGCAAATAAAACTTTAGATGTGACCATGGAGGCTCACCTCCCAACCTAGGCCTACTAGAGGCCACCCCTGAGCTACGAGCACCAAGGACCAAACAGGTTACGCACATACTATAACACAAACACAAGAAATCAGATTATACAAAGAATCATTTCAACAATGAACTCCCAACCCAAGACTTGTACATAGTCACCAAGTGACTCAAAACAATGGGGTGAAGGTGGACCAAGTATCTAAAGGGGAATTGCATTTAAACCATTGTTAACCATATGCCTTCACAAGTCTAAAAATATATCCATCTACTTGGTCTCTCACATGACCAAAAAAATCCTTATGACCCCCAAGGCTACAAGCCAAACTCCCCTTATGACCCCCATATATTATATATAAAAACAAACAGCATCAAGGCTCTTGAACCTTTTTTATCCCTGTCTTTCAAGAAGAGAGACTCTACACCCTTACAGAGTCCTAAAAACCTCCACCCCAAGACCTCTCTTCCCTCCCAAGGGTGAGTTTAGTCTTGACTCCCATGTACAACAACAAGAAAATACAAAGGAAAACAACTAAAAACAATTCCAAAAACATAGTTTCAAGATCATAGAAAACATATTCATTTCATAACAATTTCATATTTACCATTTCTCAACATGTATGCAACTAACTACTTGGAAGGATTGACACCAACCTTTACTCCTGCTATGAAATGTATGTTGTAGAGGAGATCCCCAATTCCATTACAATCCTCTTACTTAGCCAAAATTGTATTCTAAAAATCCAAATCCAATACCAAAAACTTGTCTCCAAGAATGGAGAGTGGGTGATCAAAGTCCCAAATTTTAAAATCTCCCCTATGTAGGCTCTCCTCATACTTTGAGTTCTCATAGGTTGGTCTTCCCAACCTATTACAGGGTTTCTATAAATGGAGACTAAAAAAGGTGGTTGAAAGATGGGGAAGTGCACCTAAACACCAAAAGAAAGGTTATCTACCCAAGAGTCAATCTTCTAAAAGTTCAATTTCGTCCATCTTGGAAACCCACTATTGAGGTGACTTGATAGTCACATGTGAGTGATCACATGGCTAAAAATGACCCTTACCCATAGGTATATCATATGGGCCTTCAAAAGTGACCTAAACTCAACCCTAAGAGTTAGTTTGACCCCCCAAAAACCCACCTAAAGTTTGTCTATGGGTCAAACTTGATTTGACCAAACTAATGGCTCTCCCACCAAGTTATCTTGTGGTACCACAACAAGATATTTGAAAATGCATTGGATTACACACTTTCCCTCCTAAGGACACATCATTTGCCAACTCACACACATCACAAGTGTCAAGTGACACCATAAAATACACATCACTAAAATACACTCGGCATGTCCTTTTTGGGAATGATAACATTAACAATTAAAAATATGAACTTAAACTCGCATCACTATTATGAAATTAAATACATCACATACAAGGTATTGTCTCTCCAAATAGACAAACCTTGGCTTTACTAATTCTCATAGGCTTGGTCTTAGTTCTTCGTAAAATTCCATGGTCACATGGATTAATTTCCTGAACATCTCATTTCACACATTAGTAATCCAAAACCACATGTATATGTAAGTATATGAAAGGAAATACACATCAAACACATAACATCAATTTCACAACATCTCATTAATTGATCCAAATCAAAGAGCAATAGAGATAGTATCCAATTAACATTTTTCTTACCAAATCCATATGAAATCAATGACTAAATTGCATCATCATAAGCATCATATAAATCAATTTTCCACAAGGACCCGTATAAATGTATCATATGATAATCACAATAAGTACTAAAATCAAAGTAAGATGGAATACATCATATCCCATGATATCAAATCACCTATCAAATAGTATCTAAATCCATAATGCATCAAGAGAGTATATCAAATAATAAGTCTGACATGAAAATCAAAGAAGTTCTATGATGGGCTTGAGGCAGGGCCTCACATTCTTTCTTTCCATCTTGTTTGCTGGGGCAATATGTATTTCGATATGCCACATGAACCTTTCTCCCCATGCACCCTCTTGAGGGGGCATCCCTAAACATTCCTTCGTCCGCCTAGGGAATCTTCTCCCTTCCCTTTTTCTTATCTTGCAAGTGTTTTATTGTCTTCATACGGACACTATTCTAGTGTCAGTGTAATGAGGGGAAAAATGTAGATACTTAAATTTGGCTAATCAATTTAGTCTAATTTATTTCTTTTAGCCATTTAATTAATTCAATATCTTAATTAATTAAGCCCATACCTTGAATTAATTAATACAACTAATTAATTCTCCCCTTCAAATCCCTTGAATAAATTAATTCAATTAATTAATTCCCCCCTTTTCATTCTATGATTTAATTAATCCAATTAATTAATTCCCCTTTTTCATCCCTTTATTTGAATTATTTAAATTCAAATATTCCCTTTTGATCACATGTCTCCTAACTTCTAACTACCCATCCAACCCTCCTCTAAGCTAACCTCCAATATAACCTTGGGTTCTAACCAACCCTATACCTCCAAAATAACCTTATCCTAACCTCCCCTCACATGTGTGTGCACACAAATATTCTCTAGTTTCCTTAATATTAGGAAATTTAAGCCTTTTATTGGGTGGATTCCTCACAAAAGAGACATGTGCCTTTGAGGACACATGTCATGTTGGAGATTGTTATACATTGTTGCTACTAGGATATGTTGTTGTCATTGATGTCAACATATTCTTATGAATTGCTCCAGTGTTTACAAATTGGGAAGATCTTATGATCTGGTTTTGCAGTTTTGTTTCATTTTATTGGTGCTTTGCAGAGTTTGTTATATCCTCCAATATATTCTAGTGTGATCAGATCGTGAGCTGAGATTTTAGGATATTATTTGGAATGGTCTTGTGTATCTTCATTTTAGATGGTTTGTGATTTGGTTCTCCACAAGTTATCTTTCTTTGTGACAATTGTTATTGTTTGAGTATTCTTGAGTTTCAAACGTTGACATATGAAGATTTGATAAGTGGTGTTCGTGCAATTGTTACTGATGATTATAGAATTCTTGCTAGTGTTTCCTAATTGTTTCCTATTTGTTTTGATGATCTACATTGATCATTATGCAATTTTTTGGTGATCTTACTGAACTCATGATGATTTTCATGTTATGCGGTATTTCTGGTGGTGTAGCGTGTTGCGATTGATCTTGACGTAATTTCCAATGGAGTTGAGCATTTAGGAATTTGAATTAGGTCTATGTTATGTCATGTAAATAATTATATTGGTCTAGTGTGATAGACTTATAAACCACTAAGAGGGGGGGGGGGGGGTGAATAAGTGACTGTAAAAGCAATAACACTTTAAACAATGACCGGTTGAGATACTTAACAAGTTTACTAAACAATATGCATGAAATCCAAAATGATATTAAATCATCCATAATAAGTAAAACATCCACCATAAAACAAGTGTTTATACATGGAAAACCCAAATGGGAAAAACCACGATGAGCTAGGACTCACAAGTTAACTATCTGCAGTAATAGATAACTGACCAGTTAGGCTCTACAAAAATGCTTTGCTAGGAGCGAATCCTATTAAAGATCCCAAAGCTCTGTTAGGAGCTATACCCTGTTAAAGGTAGTACCCTATTAGGGATAACCTCAGTAGAGGAATTCTAAATCCAAACTAATGGATCACCTGGTTAGAGGATTTGTACAATGAAGCTTGTTAGAGCTTACCCAGTTAGGGGATTTGACTGTTGTAGTGATTAGAAAACAACAAGTGGTGCGATCTAATAGTAGCACAACTTGCTTGAATAGATCCTCTTCCGCTCACTCAAAACTACATCACCAACTTCATCACCAACATATTTTGCAATGCCTTCAACTTCTATCTTGCATCATATCATCTCATGTTATATATAAAAATTGTTCATCATAATGTCATTATATAGACATTTGGATTTCATGTCGGCTTAGAAATCATATTACAATTTCCTAGGTACAGTGTCTCTAGACAATCAAACATAACTCATCACAAATATTTGCCAAAATATCGATTAGGGGTAACTCATCACACAATCAATGAATACCGGTTGGAACACTAATACTGGTTTGGAGTTAACCACTATCAAAATATAAACTAATTGTCCTCCATTTTCTTCTTTGATGGTTTCTGCTAAATCTCCAAGTTGGTGTCAATCCATTTCTACATATACTGGTTGACTACATATACCAGTTAGACACCTTCTAAACCATCTTAACAATACTAGTTGCAATACAAGTAACTTTAGAAGTAATACCGTTTTGACTTAACTAATGTGAACATATGTGTGTCTATACATGTTCCATCAATGACAACACATGAAGTCATCCATTACAACCATCATCAAACTAACAATCTCCCCCTTTGGCATTGATGGCAACACTTAGAAATTTTTCAACTGTACAATTAAGTGTGCTTACAAACATATTACAATACTCCCTCTTAATTTTTACTCTACTCCCTCAATACATACAAAATTTTTACAACACACATACATATTTCTACTCCCCCTTTGATAACAATGCCAAATTGAAAAGTAGAATATATATATATATATAGCAAAATGTGCATCAAAAGTTTACATATACAAAAACTTAAAATTCTTTCTCAAGGAGTATTCACTGCAATTCTCAAGAAAATGTCACTAAAAGTAAGCTTCATTTGAGAAAAATCATTTTCCCATGTCTCCAATAAGGTTTCAGTGATCTCTATGGTAGTCATGACCTGTGCAGAAAATTCTTCCATTGCATCAACTGTACTCATTTCCAGAGTAGCCAAAACCACTTTTGCATTCTTGTAAGCTCTTTGCAGGATATCCACTTTAGGTCACAATAGGTTCTTTAACTCCTTTAGGGATTGGAGTCTTTTTGCATGTTCAAAATAATACATATGTAACCTATTTTGAAAATCATCAACCATTTTTCCAAAAATTAAAGCCGAATCCTATAAAGGTATGTAGGCATTACATATATTTTCTATTTCTTGTTCAGTCTCTATTCACCTTTGAATTAAGTCGATATAGAAAAATAAAACATTGGATGTGTAGGCTATAATTCTGCCTCTTGTCTCAATAGATTTCCTCAAAAGATCTTTGTTCAGGGATAAGGCAACCCTCCCTATATCAATATCTTTCATTATTTGTTCTCCTCTTTTCTTCCTGTAATTCTTCTCTGCAAAACTCTGAGCTACTTTCTCAAGGTACTTGAGTTAGTCAGAGGCATCAGCAACCAACTAGCCAATCTTGCCAATAGGAGTTGACAAGTTCCCTATAGCACTCTCTGGTAGAAAACTTGACAAAATTTCTATTGCAGTTTGGATGGTTTTCGCTTCCCTCCTCTATTCCTTAAGCCTCTTCTTCTAAGCTCTGGATTGCATGATAGTTGCAATCTCCATTAATTCTGATGCACTCATATTGTCAACATCTATAGGCCCTTTGATGCCTAATGAGTCATCATCATCATCATGCTGCTTGACTAATGCCTTTTCTACTTCAGCAGATTTCTCCTTCTTAGTTTTCTCTTGATCTTTTTCCTTTTCCTGTTCAGAGGACTTTTCTACATCTTTTTCGATAGGTTTCTCTTGAGTAGCCTGTGAAACCAGTGGAAGTTGTGTTTTCATTTGTTGATCTTTTACTGGTACTTCCATTGTTTTAACCTGTGAAAAAGTAATAGCAGGTGGCTGCTTATCTGGTTTAATAATATTTCTAGATATGTCAATGGTATCCTATATATCATCAACAAAATTACCGATTGGGAAGTAGTGTCATCCTTCTTCTTGATAGGATAGACAATATTAGCTTGTAATATTTCTTCCTCATCCATTTTTGGTCTTTCCAAATTATCTTGTTCATTAGCCCATTAGAACTCTATCTGTTTATGCATTGTTTGAATGTCCCTTGCTATCTGATGAGTCTCAACTTCAACAGATTGCATCTTTTCCCTTATTAATCTTAATCTCCTTGACTTAAAAGGAAATTGTGTTTTTTAATTATGAATCAATGCAATTAACTCATCCTTAGACAAATTAGAAAAATATTGAATAAACACATTATCAATAATTTCTTTTTCTTTCTTCATAGCTTCTTCCCATTTATTCAAAAGAATAGAATATAAAGAATCAAAAATTTCATTCTTAAGATCATGAGGTAATTGATTGTAATGACACAAATGGTTGATTACTTATTGAACAATGTGTTCCTTTTGATCTTCATCAAATGAGTCAAAACATTCTTTAACATTATCAAACCTATTCCTCCCTAATGTCTTCACCGTTCTCTCAAAATTAGACATAGGTTTGTAAGATAAAGCTTTAATGGGAATACTCTACTAAGAGGTGTCTTCAATTGGTTTGGCCTTCTTACCAGTTGCCTTTACTTTCTTTGGCTCCTCCTCAATGTCAATGTCATAAGATTCTACTTGGAGAATCAGTTGCCAACCTCTCTTCTTTGTTGCAAACTGCTTCTTTATGTATACCATGTGTGTAAAAAAGTGAACCTGTAGCTGCAAGCACAACACTTCAATTAAGTCATTATATGCATGGTTAATAATCAATAATCAATAAGTAATAAACCATAGCAAAGCGACCAATTTCCTTCTAAAAGATGCGAGTATAAGATTGCTCTCATATTTTTTATAAGCAATACCAGTGACTAGACTACACAAAGATGAAGGATTTAATCTATATGATATTATCTATATGGATGCAAGATGGATGAATAATTCAAGCAATAATCAATTTAAGCAATGATGGATACAAGCAATAATGAATGTAAAATGGATGCAAATAATCTAAAAAGCACAATAATCTTCAATGACTCTAGAGTGAAATTAGCATTATAATAATCTCCAAGCGTGTTCTCAAAAATCTCTGGGGTAAATTGGAATGACAGTTGAAGACTGAATTTATAGAGAATCACAAGAGAAAAAGCTCAATTTAGGATTAATTGAAAATAATTGAGAAATCATGTTCAGTTAACCTTGAGATAGATTCCAATTATAGTTTAATTGAAATGCATTCAAATTAGAAGTCCAAGTTGCATTGGAAAATAATAATAAATTAATTCCACGCATATCTGATAAAAATAGACAATTCTTTAAATTATTCAAGAAAAAGGCCTTTTCAATGCAACTAAACTTCTTTTTTTTCTGAAAAGCTTTGAGTTCCAATTTTAGAGAATAATTCAATAATTCAGTTAAATTGCTTTTCTGATTTCAAGTTCTAAATTTAGAAAAAGAAATAATATCTCAAGTTTGAGTTCTCTCTGAATTCAATTCTTTTTGTTTTATTTTCAATTCAACTCTTTGTAATAAATTAATCCTTTTTGCATGATTGAATGGCAAATTTATTAATTAATTAAATATGTAAGGATATTTAATAAATTAAAATGGGATAATTGATCAAAATGATATTATTGGAAATGATTTGATTAATTAAATAAATATTTAATTAATATTGAGTAGTTGATTTGCCATGTGATATTTGATGATTAAAGAATTAATAATGTGCTCAAGATTGATTTAATTGCATTTGGTTAGGACCTTGGTGATGTTGTCGAGATTAGGGGCCCATGGTTTAGATGACCATTTTTAGGGTATTACATTTGCCCCTCTTTGAATTAATGTGCGAGCAGTGCATTGGTTCAAAGAATGTGTGATGTCTAGGAGATGCCAGTTATGAACTTGATTGATCACGAACTAGATGAAAAGCAAGGTGTTTAGCTTGATTCAAAGCGATAAAGCTAAATGAAGTCTGATTAAAGTGATACTGATCCTGAACTTGATTGAACTGAGGAACGATAGAAAACAAAGATACTGAACTTGAACTTGATTGATCAAGAAGTGGATCTTACTGATCTAGAACTTGATTGATCTTAGATACAGTGAGTGATGATAAAAATTAGTCTTGAACTTGATTGATCAAGACATGATGAACGAAGAATGAACCGTTCAGCTTGATCAAGAAATGAATATTGAACACCTACTTAGATTTAGTGTGATCAAAGATACTCTTGAAACTTTTGATTGAGTTTAAACGAATAATCAACTTGATTTGAAGTGATGAAACTAATTAATGTCAAGAGATTAATTCAGATGAAAGACAAATATCAACTTGATTTGAAGTGATGAAACTGATATGCCCCTAGCGATTGATTCGATTCAGATGATCGAGAGATCTCAACTTGATGTGAAGCGATGAAGTTGAGATGCCCCTTAGCAATAAGAATTGATTTTCTTTAGTTGAAAAGATTTTGCTCGACTTTTGATGAAGATTTGAAAAAATTTCTCCACTTGTGAGATGTGAAGCAATAAGGTCATGAGTATGCCCCCTCGAGAGAGAAATCAAAAGATAGCGAGGGATTGATTATAGGCAATTGTGTGGCGAAAATAAGTTATTTGAGCACAAATTGATTTTGAGGAATTTTTGAAAATTTCGGCGATGATTGATGAGAAATTGAGCATAGAGTTGATTGTAATGTTGATGTGTAGAATGAAATTGAATTAAGATTCAGCATTGAAATTTGAGTGCAATTTGAAGAAAGAATGAGCATTTGATGAAAAAAAGTGCTAAGTGGTCAAAATTGTGAAATTGGCCAGCAAAATGATCTCGAATTTCGATTTCGATCTTGAAAATGGAATCAGAGAAGGCAAATTAGCTAAGGGTACAATTTTCATGACCATCAAAGCAAGTTGAAAAATTAGGTTTTAGGCTATATATGGGATGAAAGTGTCATTTTCAAATCATTTTAACCCTCCAAGTTTGAAAATTTAAAAAGCCTTTTGTGAAGAAAAATGGTGGTCCCTACTCATCAGCATCAATTTGAGCACCAAAGAAGACATAATTGACCCCGAAACTATGAGCCACTGATAAGTGATCGATCTTAGGCCTCTTTATGTTTCCAATTTTGAATTTTTTTAATGCTTTTTTGAAGTTTTTCACGGGTTTTGGGTTGAGTGTCTTGGTTTATCGTGCGAGACAGGATACTGTCTCGTACGAGAAACTGGTAAAAAATATTTTTTCGTTTGGGCCTACTAGTTTTGTCGTACGGGTCCACCCTCATGTCATATGATAGGTCTGTTAGAAGACCATTTTGTCGTGCGATGTGTAAAAGTTTATTGTTCGAGGTTGTTTTCTTGTATGATAGCCATTCCTGACTCGTACGAGATGCTACTTGACTGTGTTTTGTCATTCGAAAGATAGTGATCATTTTTGAAAGTGTAAACATGAAATTTTGGTTTTGCATTTGACTTATTTGGATTTGCATGACGTTTAACTTCTCGTGTAGGCTCATTTGGAATGTTTTTTGATGATCATTGTTGGGTTTTTGCAGGTTCAATTACCTCCTGTGCTCTTCAGATGTGTATATCCACCCACGATGGCATTAGTTCATCATTTATCTGAGGTTGAGCAGGCTCATGGTTATTTATGCAGCTTGACTCATTTATTGCGATTACCTGATATCCGTGTGAACCATGGGATTCTCATGGCATTAGTTGAGTGGTTTCATTTGGAGCATAATACATTTCATTTGCCAGTTGGGGAGTTGACTATCACTCCCAAGGATGTGTACAGGATCCTTTGTATCCCTTTTTTTGGGGGATAAGGTGGATTATGATACCGTGTTGTTACCAGGATTATAGGCACTTAGGAACATATTCAGGGATCCCAACATTTTGACTTGTTCCATGAGTTGGGACATACTCATGAGCAGATATAGTGAGGAGTATCCCCTGGCATGTGTTCTAGCAGGGTTCATTGGTTGCTTTTTGATGCCGGGCAGAGGGCAGCAAGGTCTCTAGAGAAGATGGGGCTGGATGCTAGAGAGGTTGATAGAGACCCCTCAGAGACTTGGCTGGGGCTCTTGTTTATTGGCCCACATGTATCGGGAGATGCATGAGATTGTTTACAGAGATGGGTGGAGCATGGCCACAGGTGTATACATTTTACAGGTATGGGCTTGGGAGCATGTTCCCATTTGTTAGCCAATTGTAGATGATAGTAGAGAGCTCAAGCAGCCGATCATTTATAGGTATGTCAGATATATCACACAACCCCATATGGGCAAGATAGATTTTTGGTGACGACAGCTCGATGATCTTATAGTAGTTGTCTAGAGACCATATAGAGGATTGGAGTTATGGGATGATTAGTAGAGGGTTCACAAGGAACTTTTTGTGACACACCCACTGATCAAGAGATCACAGACTGTTGTGAAGCGATTCGTCATTTTGCGAGTGATGAGGTAGTACAGCCGGCCTTAGGGGATCTCACAAGAGTATACAGCCTACACATGCTATGCTGATGAGGAGAGGTGGGGATGGTCTCCATGGTTTTCATATGCTTTGGCTATGCAAGAGCTGATAGTTTTACATCACCTGAGATGAGATTACCTGGATGATGTAGCAGATGCGGGGGTATTGCCCTTGTATAGGGATTACATTCAACAGCATCTGTTCCCTCGATTTATAGATCCAAGAGAGCAGGCTCCTCATATTGAGGATGTGGAGGATGATGCCCCTACACTAGCATAGGGACAGGGCTAGAGACAGGGCCAGAGTGTCAAGGCTCCATGATAGACTGGTGGTGATCCTGGTGCTAGTAGCAGTAGGGTGCCAACTGATATTGGACAATAGAGGGGTGAGGGTGGATCCCTTGAGAGAGTAGGTGTGAGGATGGGTGGTGGAGAGGAGGAGTGAGTAGCTCCGAGGTAGGTGCAGTAGTGGTGGGATGAGTAGAGTGGAGCCACAGGTGGAGATGGTGGTGGAGAGCCTGCAAGAGAGCAAGGGGCTAACACGGAACGGTCAATGAGATCACATCTTGTAGAGCTACAATCACAGTTGATAGTGGCTCAGAATTAGCTGGCAAAGTGAGACTGATAGCTGGTCGAGGTGAGGGCTGAGCGTGATCACTAGATCATAGCATTGAGAGTAGAGATAGAGTCTCTACGATAGGAGGTTCTTCTCTAAAGTAGTAGGGCAGCTTATTATGTGGCAGCATATAGTGTCACAGTTCCTGTTGCATAGCAGGTGCAACCCTATTCATAGTATATGGCTAGATCAAAGGGACATGAGAACCTCAACAGGATCCTAGGCATCAGGCTCTTGCTCCTCCACCAGGTGATGAGGGAGAGAGTGCTAGCTAGATGATTCATTTTTTGTTGCTCGGAAATATTTTTTTGTAGACACCCCTATTTTTTGTAGCTTATATGATTCTTGCTCTGATGGGAGTTTGTATATGTCATTGGACATCATTTTGTACTCTTATACTTGACATTATATATATACGAGATCTGATTTGACTTTATCATACTTGTGTTGATTCGCTTATGAGATGTCTCTTATATGCTTTATTCTATATGTATGCATTTCTTTTCCATATAAATGTATGTAATGCAAATGATTATGAATGTATATTTTTGTTTCTTTTATATGCAAATAAATGATAATGCAAATGAGTAATAATGAAATGTATGAAGCTATATAAAATGTTATGTATGTAGCTAAACATCTCAAAACACAAGTACTCGATCAGAGAAATAATGATAAAAAGACCACTTAGTGTAAGAAATGGTGATGCTTTCAGCTCTCCTTCAGAAAATAAAGAAATTATAATCATCCCAAAATCACTCTAAATTCACAAAAATGCAAAATGATATACAAAATGATGTGCGAAATGCAACCTAAACCTAGTCACTAGATTTAAAATACTTAAGATTCATCACTGAGCATAACGAACACAACAGGCAGGTTAGAGTTCCTTTCTTTTTCAGTGTGCAATATTAATTATCTTGTCCGCAATGACCCTTTTTTCATTCATATCCTTGGACAGATTTCACAAGGACCCGAATTGCATCATAAAGAAATTCCCTCAAAATAAACAAAGAAATGATATGGACCTCCCTGTAGCATACATATAAGCGGAGTCAAGGTATGTGAGGCAAGTTCACCTTGATGTGAAGGCTCTTATCACAGACACCCGGCTAATTTATATGTTTCCAGATCATTGGGATTATTCCTACAAGCAAAAAACAAAGAAAATATTATGCCCCCAATCCTTGCTCCTCTTAGTCACAATAGACTTCCTCAAGTTACTTAGAGGAACAATAATCAAAAATCAATATAAAAGACAACATACAAAGAAAATTTTCATTCATAGCTCAAACTGTTTAGTGATTGTTTTTCGTTATGTTGTTTTGCTTGTGAACTCAGTGATAAACTTTTTGGTAGTTAGGGGACATGTGACTGACTCGGAGTGGATGACTAGGTTTCACTGATAGAAAAAAAAATGACTTGGTGGACACTGCTTAGGATATGTAATATGCTCTGTCGAGTAACCTAAGACTAGGACGTTGATCAGTTTCAAGTCATGAGGGTTCCAACAAACCAGGATGTCACAAAAGTGACTGAAAATATGTACAAGCGAAAGCAAAAGATGCATGAAAGCAGGAAATGCCAACGTTGCATTGATAGATGGAGCGCTTGAGTACAAGAGGCACCTATTTGCCAGGTTTTTACCTACTTAGCAAAGATTCATTTTTTTTTAACCAAGGTGCCTGTTTACCAGGTTTTCACCAAGGTAATTTCTCTCTTTATATATATTTTTTTCTTTTCTTTTTTTCTTTTTTTTGGATTTCTTCAGGACTTTTTCAGTTGTACATGTTTGCTGGAGTAGAGAGTGCTAAGTGAAGAATTTCTTCAAGTGAATGGTGTTAATTAGTTCATGGAGCTGTTCTCCTTCCGAGTTTTAGAGTTGATAGGCACTAGAGCCATATGCTACAGTAACAATGTAGGGACCCAGCCAGTTGGGTTCAAACTTCCCTTTATTGTTGCCAAACTGTTGATTTTTGGGATTTTATCTCAGAACTAGGTCACCAACTTGAAATTCTCTTTGTCGAACCTTCTTGTTATATCCTCTGGACATTCTCTTCTAATACACTTTGAGATGATCAAATGCCACTTGTTGATGCTCATCCAGCAATTCGAGTTCTTGCAATCTAGATATTCTATGATCTTCATCAGTAACAAGACCTTTCATTGAAAATCTTAGAGATGGTATTTCTACTTCAATAGGTAATACTACTTCGAACCCATACACCAAAGAGAAAGGTGTAGCCCTAGTAGGTGTTTTGATACTTGTTCTATAAGCCCATAGTGCAGGATTGAGCTGCAGATGCCAATCCTTCCCAAACTTGTTCACTGTTCTATGCAAGATAGTTAGTAGGTTTTTGTTAGATGCCTTAGCTTGTCCATTACCTTGAGGGTAATATACTGATGACCAGTGTTGCTTTATTTAAAATTTCTCACAAAGCTCATCCAAATCTTTATTCTTGAATTGTCCTCCATTATTAGTCACGATGGACGAAGATATCCCATACCTACAAATGATATAGTTTAGGATGAGCAAGGTGACTTGTTTACCAGTTGCTTTGATGAGCGGAACTGCCTCTACCCACTTAGTGAAATACTCAGTGGTAGTTATGATGAATTTATGTCTATTGGATGAAGCAGGATATATCTAACCAATGAGATCAAAGGCCCATTGCTGAAAAGGCCACTATGTTATAAATGGTATGAGGTCCCTTGCCGGGGCATGTATGAGATTTCCATGAAGCTAACATTTCTCACAAGTCTTAGCAAATTTTATGGCATCTTTTTCCATATCTGGCCAGTAGTAGCCAGCCCATAATCGTTTCCAAGATAAAGTAAAACCATTCGAATGAGATCAACAAATACCTTCATGAACCTCTGATAATGCATGTTTAGATTCTTCAGTTTCTAGACATCTAAGCAATGTATCATCCAAACCTTGTCTAAATAAATCGTTAGATATGATAACATACCACGAAGCATTTTGAGTTAGGTTTCTTTTCTCATTACGAGTAAGGTTTTTAAGGATAATTTGATTGCATAGATAGGAATAGATGTGGCTGTATCTAGATGAGTCATGTCCAATAATAGAACAGACTATTTGGGTCTTAGGAGAATCATAAGCGGGGTAATATAACTCTTCCACTAGGAAATCAAAGCGAAAATTGGACTCATGTAACTCAAGTATAGATGCCAAGGTGGCCATAGCATCTGCTACTCTGTTCACCGATCTAGGAATTTGTTGGAATGATACAAAAGCAAAGTACTTCTTGATATCATCCACCATCCTCTTGTAAGGCATCAATTTCTCATCTCGAGTCTGATATGTATTGTTGATTTGATTGATGACCAACTGAGAATCTCCATAGATATGTAATTCAGCAACCTTCCATTCAATAGCTAGTTTTATTCCATTCACCAAAGCTTCATATTCTACAATATTGTTTGTGCAGGGAAATAGAATCTTGTAAGACTTTGGGATTGAATACTTCTGAGGAGTAATAAATAATATGCCAGCACCTGAACCATTTTGAGTAAAGGAACCATCGAAGAACATCTTCCAAGGTTGTTGAGTAAGATGCATTATTGATTCATCTGGGAACTCCATGTGTAGTGGTTGAGTATCCTCAAGTGGAGCTTTAGCAAGTTTATTAGAAATTACCTATCCTTTTATGGCTTTGCATTCCACATATTCAATGTCAAACTCTGTAAGGATCATAACCCATTTTGCCAACCTTCCAGTGAGTGTTACTTTATTAAGAATATAGTTGAGTGGATCGATTTTGGCCACCAACTTGATTGAATGTGCTAGCATATAGTGCCTCAATTTTTGTGATGAAAAGACTAATGCCAAGCATGATTTTTATATTATACTGTAGCTCATTTCATAAGACACCGATGTCCTGTTGATGTAATAAAAAGCTCATTCTTTTTTGTTGTCATCCTGTTGCACCAGAAGTGCCCCTAGTGATGAATCAGTTGTTGATATATATAAGATTAGTGGCTTACCCTGAATAAGTGGCATCAATATTAGTGGATTAGATAGGTACTCTTTTTTCTACTGAAGATGTTGTTCACACTACTGATCCTAGTTGTATATTATTCCTTTTCTCAATACTTTTGTAAAAGGTTGATCTTTGTCTGCTAGCTGAGAAATGAATCTTCTAATGGATTGGAGACGTCCCTGTAGACTTCTCATTTGACTAATGTTCTTCGGAGGCAACATTTCCATTATAGCTTGGACCTTCTTAGGATCAACCTTGATTCCCTTCTTTGAAATGATGTAGCCAAGTAGTTTACCAGATGTCACTCTAAATGCACACTTCTTTGGATTTAATCAGAGCTTGAATTTCTCCATCCTATCAAGTATAGGACCTAACTCTTGGATATGCATTGATCTTTTCATAGTCTTCACTAAGGTGTCATCAACATAATCTTCCATATTCTTATGCATCATGTCATGAAAGATAGTTGTAATTGCTCTTTGATAGGTCGCCCATGCGTTCTTTAACCCAAATGGCATGACATTCCAGCAAAAAGTTCCCCATGAATAGGTGAAAGTTGTCTTTTTTTGATCTCCAGGAGTGATTTTAATCTGATTATAGCCAGAAAATCCATCCATTAGTGAGTACATCTCATACCCAGCTGTCATGTCGACTATCATATCAATATTTGGTAATGGAAAGTCATCTTTTGGACATGCTTTGTTGAGATCTCTAAAATCTATACAAACTCTGATAGATTTATCTGCCTTCGACACAGGCACTATGTTGGAAATCCATTCAACATAATCTATTGCTCTGATAAATCCAGCTTTGAGCAGTTTCTCTAGTTCAACTTTGACTAATAACGCTACATGTGGGTGCATCTTAAGGAGTTTTTGTTTAATTGGTTTTACTCCTGGTGTGATTGAGAGATGGTGCATAATGAGATCAGGATCCAAGCCTGGCATATCAGAGTACGTCCATGCAAAGTTTATTTTCTTTTCTAAGAATAGCTGAGTGAACTCCTTCAATTCTTCTGCTAATAGTGATTGAGCTACATGAATGATTTGTGGTGTCTCTTGATTCCCGATATTCACTGGCTGAGTTGGCTCGATCAATATGGAAGACCGCTTCTAGAAATGACTGGGCAGTATACCTAGTATCTCACCTTCAGGTGCTTCAAAGAGGTTTTCACCTTTAGGTACATCCTTTGTTTCTCTTTTTTAGATTCTGAAACTGCCACAATATGGTTTTCACCATCAGATATTTTATTTTTATTTTTATTTTTCTTATTTTTGCAACTAAGATACTTGATATCTGCTTCAGTCATATTTTCACTCTATTCACTGGTGGAAGAGTTTATAGGTTCGACTGCATTGAGATAATAAGATAATGTATAGTCATTGGCAAAAGTAGGTATATCCATGGGTTGGTTCTATAAAGTACAGTCAATCAATTTGGGATGTACTAAAGACAAATTTTGGATAGGTTCAAGAGTGTTCATGGTATTGTTATCACAGTTGTGGATTGAAAATTCAAGTTCCAGAATGATACCTTGCATAAGTGTCTCAAGACCAGGAAGAGTCAGATCATGATTATTAAAGTTCATGTTAGAATTTAATCAATCTAATCCAATAGACATACTTTTAACATTGTTTACTACACCAGATTGGACGTCATATTGTGGTTTAACAACAATAAGACTAGTAGGTAGCTTTTCATTGTTTGTATCAGATGATTCAAAATTTGAGGCTGAGTGGATATCATCATGAATAGGACTGTCATCAAAGTCATTAGAGTAATCGGATGAAGTTTCCAAGCCTCTTTCAGGTGATTTAGGAAGCATATGTATGGTATCAATACCAATATCTTTAACACTACAAGTTCCTTCATGTTGTGGTTCATTTGTCATTTGTATCTGACACACCTGTTGACATGATCTCATTGTTTCTATGATTTGTTGTCATCTACTCCATTCAGCTTCTTCTAGACTGATGACTGGTTCTTGTTCTGTAGCTTCCAATTCTTCCTGTGTAGTGCTATAACTGATTTGTTCTGTTTTAGGATAAGGGCACATAGATGAGAAGCTTTCTGGTATTCTTCCTTCTTTCAATCCTTGTTCATAATTTTCTTGCCTCTTTTGTCTAATTTCTTGTATTTTCTTCTCTAGTTTTATGTACATCAGCTCTTGAGTATCATCTATGACACCACTAGATTCTTCTAGAGTTTCTATAGTGGATGTGTCTAACAGATAGTCAGGACCCCATTCATACTCATTTGAATCAGTCTCTGAATCATCTACTTGTTGTCTGCCAGTATATGTGACTGGAACTTTTAATGGTGCAAACAATTCTCTGATTCTTATGACTTCATCTCTTATATCCTCAGGAACCTCAACTTCTTGTATTATCATAGCTAATACCATCAAAGCCTGGGCATTGACTATGTCTTCTTTCTTGACTGTTGATTCCTCTTTCTCTTTTCTACACTCTACTTTTGTTTGTTTAGTGTCTGCTACATGTAATGAGGCAATATCTTTTTCAAGCACTTAGACTTAGAAACATGTTTTTGGTCTGATGTCTTTTTTAGATTGTATCCCAGTCCAGCCTTATCATGTGTGGATTTGGTTTGTAGCTGAATTGGTTCAGTAATACCTTCCTTTTGTTTGCCCAGTGGACTAGTACCTGAGTACCCCATGCAATGAATCATTTTGTAACCATGACCATATTGGTTTGAGGAAATCTCACAATGTCGTACATCCTCATTTGGACTATCTTCCTTAAACAGCCAGTTAAGCACAACATCCTCTTCTATTTCATCTGCCAAGGAGGTAGAAGACTATATAAAGAGACCATCATATATAGTATTTGGAGCTAAAGTTTGTGTTCTCATAGCCTCTGATGGTTTTCCCAACTGTCTTGGTGATGGAGGGAGAGAAACTAATGATAGTACCGATTCTATCTTGTAGCCATCTATGCTGGTATCTGTAATCTTCAATCCCTTTTCTAAGTCTTTCATCAATGTTTCTGGATCTTCATTTGGAGAGGCTGCCCTATTATGAGGCACAAAAGTATTTGCACCTTTTGTCAATGCATTACAAATGACATTTGTATTAGTAGGAATACTGCCTTCAGCTCCATTATAAGGAAACTTTAAGCATTGGTGATATGTTGATGGTACTGCCTTCAGTTCATGAATCCATGACCTACCTAGTAAAATATTGTATGACAATGGAATATTGAGAACCTAGAAAAGGACATCTCTCTCTACCAGTCCCACTCTAATTGGTAATGATACTAGACCTTTGGAGGTCCTTTCTTCCTCATCATAGGCTTTTATTGTTATTTTCTTGTCTGAATCAATAACATTTTCAGAGAATCCTAGTTGTGTAAGCAGATGATAAGTACAGATATTCAACCTTGCACCTCCATCTATCAAAACACGTTTAACTCTGTGTTTGTGGATCATGGCCTCAATATGCAATGGCTGGTTATGTGGATGATTTAATGAATTGTCATCTTCTTCACAGAAGGTCAAATAGTGAGGTGAAGTCAGATGACCCACCATAGACTGAAACCGATCAATGTCTAAATCTTTTGGAACATTGGTAGTGAGAAATGCTTTCTCTAGGATTTCCTTGTGAGCATATGAGAGTTGTAGCAATTCAAAAATTGAAATTTGAGCATTTTTCCTTTTTAAGTGTTCAACTACACTGTATCCAGAGGATGATGATGAAGTTAACCTTTTAAATTTTTCCAAGGTTGATTCTTTTTGTTTGTTTGACAAAGTTGTTGGATTTGATGTTTCTTGAGCTAGGTTGGAAGAACTAGCTCCTTGGAGGGTAACTTTCTTTTGAGATCGGGTCAAAGCTCTTGCATATCATGATTCATTTGGTTTATCTTGAACTATAATCACATTGCAATATTCCAAGTGTGAAGGCTCAATCATGTTGATAACGTTGTCCTGGCTGGCATAAGTATAATTTACCTTGGCACCTCCTTTGGTCTTTGAGGAATCACCTTGTTCGTAAGCAGGCAAAGGGTCTTTAAATGCTTTATGATCAGCATTGGTTGGATGATTCCCAACAATAACTTTACCAATGTCTATGAGATCTTGAATCTCATGTTTTAGCTTCATGCAATTGTTTATGTTATGACCCTTATTTCGATGGAAGTCACAAATATTAATTTCTCTCCACCATCTTGGTTTGACATCTAAATCATATGGTCTGGAGTTATCTAGTAGTGTTATCAAGTTGTTTTCCAATAGAGTTTTGAAAGCAGATTCATATGATTCTTCAAGAGGATTAAAATCATGCTTAGTTTTGGAAAGCCAAGGCTTTTCTTTGAACCATTCCTTTGTTTTCTTTGGTGAATTCTCTATGGTAGCCTCAACAACTTTAAGTGCTTGTGTACCACTAGCCAAGTTAAATATTGTGGATTTTGAGTTGGTTTTGATAGTGTCTACTACTCCATCATTAACAACATTCTTGTTGTTAGCTTTGGAAAATTTCCAATACTTGTTCTTCTCTTTAGAGCTAGATCCTGTTTGTGTTTCTTTCTAAGGCGTGATATCTCCTTTCTTTATGAGCACATCTTTCATTCAAATGGCATTATCTACCATTTTGTTAAATGATGGGTGTACTTGCATTTGTACACTATATTTTAGTTTGGGGACCAAGTTATTGACAAATATATCCATTTTCTCAGAGTCTAGAATAGGTCATGGGTACCTAGAGAAAATCTTTCTCCAGCATTGGAGAAAAGTAAGAAGAGGTTCCCCTATTTTCTGTTGAGTATTACAAAGATCGATCATAGTCACAGGATGTCGAATGTTGTATGAGTATTGTTGTAAATATAGTTGGATTAGTTATTCAAATGTTTTTATTCCTTTGGGTAGACTTGAGAACCATTCCATTGCTTGACCTCCTAAACTCCTTGGGAAGAGACACATGAGGTATGTTTGATCATGCATAAACTCCATACAAGCAGCACTAAATTCCCTAACATGATCTTGAGGATCCGAGGTACCATCATATTTTTCAAATTTTGGGATTTCCACTCGTGGAGGAAATGGAGGCATGTGTAGATTTTTGTCAAATGGAAAGGGACATATTACTTCTAGAGAATATTGTTTTAGGGACTTGTCCTTATTCTTCAGTTTTGTGACCTCCATCCGCAAAACTAATAATTGCTTGTGTACCATGAGTATAGGTGAGTCTTCCTTTTTAGTAACAAGTGTCTAGACATCATATCCAATAGGAAGTTTGGCACCTTGTTTTGCTAGTTCTAAGAAATAGTCTTCCTTCTCTCGGGTCATGATAGTTTTCATCATTTTTCTAAAGTCTGTCTTTTTTACAGTCAAGGATTTCTTTTTCTGGAGGTTCGGCATCTTCATCAATCTCACTTGATGATGAGGAGTCATTATGATTTTTGGGAATATTACAGTCATTTTTGTTTCCATCATTATATTCTATCTCATGTATGGTGGGAGATTCAAGTTCATCAAAAATTGGTCCACTTGATGACGACGGCATGTTAGTGAGTGGATCCTTCATGTAGAATGGATTATCTTGCTAGGTGAAGGTTTGTTCTTTGCCTTTGGCTTGTTTCTTATGAGAACTCCTAGTTTGAATAGGCATCTTTATGGATCTGTGTGACCTAAAGTTGTTTGTGATGCAGAGGTCAACATCAATTTCAGAGCTAGTTGTTCTATTTAGAGTATTGTTTAGGAGAAACAACTGAGATTTAGTCTAATTTCAGGAATGATCTATCCTGTCTTTGACGTTATCTAAGTTGATTCTAAGCGTAGTGTAAGATTTGGTCTAGTTTCAGGAATGATCTATCCTATATAAGACGTTATCTAAGTGACTAAAATTTGATAGGTAGTTGATTGAACTAGCTGAAAGGTGATCGACCAAATCGTGCAACGAATGGTAGAAGTACACTATCTTGATCTGTTTATGCTTAGGAAAATGATAACTAGTATTATGTTCATTGTAAGCTATTTTTAGGCAAGTTTGATTGTTCTGTTCTAACAAAACTAGAGACTCGTATGATAGTATTTTCTGGACCGGATGACAATTTAGCAACTACAGGACGACAGTAGTTCTATTTTGTACGAGTTTTTTCCTTGTACCGTATGACAAATGGGCATGTGCAGGATGACAAAAGACTGAGGGCAATTCTGTCTCATACGAGACAAGATACAGTGCAGGATGATAGATGTCTCAGACTCGTACGACAAATAATATGGTATAGGACGACAAACTAGTAGACTCATACAACACAAGACCTGGTGTAGCACGATGGATTATCAGACTCGAATGACTATTCACAGGATAGAGCCTAGAAATTTTGAGTTTTTTTGATTGCTGAGTATGATAATTGAGTATGACTAATTCTGAGATGGACTGATTTTTGACTAGGATAAACTAGTTTCTGACACGAACAGATTTCTGACGTAAAATGGACTAATTTCCAACACGGATAGAGTTTCGACTCAGGATGGACTAGTTTCTAACACAGACAAAGTTTTGACTTAGGATGGACTAGTTTCTAACACTAACAAAGTTTCAACTCATTGAGTTGTTTCTGGTCTTCACCAATTTTTGGTATTTCAGTTTTTTTGTTTCAAGGATGAAAACATAGAAAACAAGTAGTATGTATAGTGACTCCAGTCATAGTATGCAAACCCTAAGGAATTTGGTGAGGAAAGAAAACCTTTGCTTGTAGACTCAGATACACACCCAATAGCTAATTAGAATACGGTCACTGAGTCTCACGCAATAGATTCTCAATGTCGTATTATCTGACTCCAAATGCTAATGGGGGCACGAAATGACAAGTATCTTGGGAGAGTTACTATCTCTCTTGCGCAAAGATTATCCCCCTTTTGGAGGGTAGCTTCTAATTTTACATTATATTTAGTCAGCGATCCGTTCGGCACATCGAGGTATAAACTCAATTAAGAGGTCTCCCAGCCTTGAAAACCAAGGTTTAATATACTTGAAGGTACGGAGGAGAGCTATTACCGAGCACTGCCGTTGACTTCATTTTCATCAAATCACATTTATTTTATCGTGGGTTGGAGTACTTGGTGTCTAGCCATTCCCACTTAGGTTGTTCCCCTCACACTAGTCGTAACGGCTTTAATAGTTTTTCAACCCCTCAGGAGGGTAGGCTTGCTAAAGATGTACAAATCTCAAACAAAGAAAAAGCTTCAAGGGTTTGGATTTCTGATTGTCTAGAAAAAGACAAGAGCATACTCTCCTACCTCTCAGATTTTTCTAAAACACAAAAGACAAATTTGTTCTTTAACCAGATAGCAAGTTAGGTTCCTAAAAAATGAATTTAAAGAATACACGATGTTTAGTTGATTCTCCTTAGGCAACCTACAAAGACAATGAATTAGTAGTTATATTGTCTTTGTGCGACAAGCATATTCTTTGACAAGTGTTCTGTAAAAACTAGTTAGGCTGTGAAAAAATTTGAGATAGACAGATAAGCAGTCAGGGTCAGTTGTCAAAATAATCAATCATAAATGACAAAATTTATGAAATTTGCCTCTTTTACTAGAAAATACAGAATCATACGACAGACACTTTACTCGTACGAGATAGGATTCAGTATCGTACAAAAGAAGATTGTTGATGATGTCTACTCGTACGATAGAGGATTTTTGCTCGTACAACAAAGGATTTGCTCAGATGATAGGATATTTGCAATTCATGCGACACCTACAATTTGTCATTTCAGCCTGTAAAAATTATCATACGAGATGTACGGACGAAAAAAACCAAAAAATCTGAAATCTGGAAAATAACGAAAAAAAAAAAAGTGGTCAGTCTTGGAGGCCAAAAAAATGTAGTCTTACGGCCCCACGGTGGGCACCAGAGATGTGTGTGTGAAAAAGTGAACCTGTAGCTGCAAGCACAACACTTCAATTAAGTCATTATATGCATGGTTAATAATCAATAATCAATAAGTAATAAACTATAGCAAAGAGACCAATTGCCTTCTAAAATATGCAAGTATAAGATTGCTCTCAGATTTTTTATAAGCAATACCAGTGACTAGACTACACCAAGATGAAGGATTTAATCTATATGATATTATCTATATGGATGCAAGATGGATGAATAATTCAAGCAATAATCAATTCAAGCAATGATGGATACAATCAATACTGAATGTAAAATGGATGCAAATAATCTAAAAAGCACAATAATCTTCAATGACTCTAGAGCGAAATTAGCGTTATAATAATCTCCAAGCATGTTCTCAAAAATCTCTAGGGTAAATTGGAATCAGAGCTGAAGACTGAATTTATAGAGAATCACAAGAGAAAAAGCTCAATTTAGGATTAATTGAAAATAATTGAGAAATCATGTTCAGTTAACCTTGAGATAGATTCCAATTATAGTTTAATTGAAATGCATTCAAATTAGAAGTCCAAGTTGCATTGGAAAACAATAATAAATTAATTCCATGCATATCTGATAAAAATAGATAATTCTTTAATTTATTCAAGAAAAAGGTCTTTTCAATGCAACTGAACTTCTTTTTTTTCTGAAAAGCTTTGAGTTCCAATTTTAGAAAATAATTCAATAATTCAATTAAATTGCTTTTCTAATTTCAAGTTCTAAATTTAGAAAAAAAAATAATATCTCAAGTTTGATTTCTCTCTCAATTCAATTCTTTTTGTTTTATTTTCAATTCAACTCTTTGTAATAAATTAATCCTTTTTGCATGATTGAATGGCAAATTTATTAATTAATTAAATATGCAAGGATGTAATAAATTAAAATGGGATAATTGATCAAAATGATATTATTGGAAATGATTTGATTTATTAAATAAATATTTAATTAATATTGAGTAGTTGATTTGCCATGTGATATTTGATGATTAAAGAATTAATAATGTGCTCAAGATTGATTTAAGTGCCTTTGGTTAGGACCTTGGTGATGTTGTCGACATTAGGGGCCCATGGTTTACATGACCATTTTTAGGGTATTACATATACCTTTGGTGTTAGTTCCTTTTTAAATTTGACACTTAGTGTCACTCTTGTAATTGTTTGTTGGCATTACAATAGAAAGGAGATTGTTGGCATTTCAATAAGGATATTGAGAAGGTTATTGGAGATTATTGATATAACTAAAGAAGGATGATTACTGTGTTTATAATATTATTTTGTCATTGATGTCAAGAAATTGAATTTTTGATTCAGTATGATGTTGCCATATCTTGAGAAGTATGTATTGATGAGAATTAAGATGTCGGTAAGTGACATAGAAAGAATATGATGAATAAGGGGGAGAAATAAGTTATTCACTGGGCAACTATTACCGAGTTAGACAATGATGAGATCATGTTGTTGATTGTAAGTTTAATACTATACTATGTCATTGAGCAAAGAACCTAGTCGGTAAATTCTAAGGTTATCGATATCGGTTAATGAAGGCGAAATGTCTACCGAGTAAAGTTTAGTATTTACCGAGTAACAACTGAGTTATGACAGATCGCATTGGATGGATAAAAGCATTATTTAATGAAGGATGTTGATGAGATAGAGATGAATAGATGATTGGTATGTCGTGCATGAAGTTTGTTAAGGATCTACGACAATGGAAAATCAAGAGGAAGATCTACAGCACAGATTGAACCGCAATAACCTAGCACAAGTTCCTAGGAAGGAATGCAAGTTTCAAGGCAAGGTAAAATGTTTTTAGATCAAAGGATGTATTGAACATAGTCAAGATTGATGATTTGATGGCAAAGATTGATCATGGGAAATGTGATCAAGGAGATTAAGCATTAGCAAATTGTTTATAAATAAGGAAGTTGATAAACAATGTATGCGGGCAAGTGTAAGCACAGGGATGCTACATAGTGATTGCCGAGCACAGAAGCTTGAAGACCTGTTTGAATAACAGAGTAGGGAGCCCAGCACAGGGACAAGATAAGTCCTATAAAAAGATTATTTTGAGAAAATAAGAATCTGCTTTAGCATTTTAGATGTGAAGTTGCAGATATTTTTATTACTGTTATTTTGTAAAGTGACAGAAAATCTCTTAACCGAGTGGACTTAACAGTCTTATTTGTAAATCCTCTAGCAAGGTGATATTCTAGATGAGTGTTTGAAATCATTTGACAAGGTCACTTCTAACAAAGTGAAGATCCTAACAGATCTGAGGGAAATCCCTTAATCGGGTCACATCTAGCAATGTGTTTGTAATCTTTAATAGGATTTGCTTTTAACCGAGCATACTCTAGAAGAGTATATTTCTTAGTGGATCCAAAATCCCACATTGGTTTTTCCCTTTTTAGGTTTCCACATTAAATCTGGTGTTATATGTGTTATGATGATTATGTCTTTATGAGTTAGCATGTTTAGCAGTTTTTTATTATATTGCTGAAGTATAAGTTACCGAGGTTGAATTTGTTGATTTTATGGAATTAAGTTTGTATGATTCACCCCCCCCCCCTCTCATCTTGTTAGCTATTGGCATCAGTACTTTACATTTAGTATCAAAACTTAACAATTGGTATCAGAGCACTAGACTCCAGAAGAAAAGTTTAAAGGTACTTGAGGCAAAGATCCAAAGATATATAAAAGGGATGCACCAAAGCTGAAAAAGTCAAGTTTCTCCACATGCCAGAAAAGGATGAAGCTGCACTTATCAAGAATTGGAGAATATGCAACATATTATTTGGAGAATGATTACATACAACATATTATTTGTTGAATGATTACATACCACCAAGCACCAACCCGATGACCTTGGAGGAGATAAAGGCAAAGCAAGAACATATTCAAGCTATGATTGAAATATCATCAGCATTGACTGACTCAGAGTTTAATGATCTAGAAGGTTGTAATGATGCAAAAGCAATGTGGACCAAGCTTATATCTATGTATGGCGGTGATGAACATGTTCAAAGAGTAAAAATAGATAGTCTAAGAGGACAACTTGAATCCATGAGAATGAATGAAGGTGAGAACATAACCCAATACAATACAAGGTTAAAAGAGACTATCAATCAAATCAAAGGAGTAGGAGGAACTATTGAAGAAAAGGATGTAACAAGTTAGTTGCTTAGATCCCTTCTACCTTCTTATGAAATTTGAGACTCTGCAATCAATGAACTAAGGTCTGTACCAAATATACCAGTTTCTTTGGATGCTACTATTGGTAAGCTACATGCAATTGAGTTAAGTAATTTTGATAATAGTGGGTCTTCGGTAAATAAAGTAGAATTTGCATTCAGTTCTTTTCATATTGGTGAATCTGATGATTACAATGATAGAATGAGTAAGTATTCTGAAGGGAATCATAGTGGAGCAAGTGAAAGATTTCACAAAAACATGGAAGAGGTACACAAACTATATGAAGAAATCAAAAACCAAGAAGAGTTTGAAGCATTATTAGCCAGGAGGTTACCGAGAGGAAAAGGTAAGCATAAAGGAAAGCTACCTTTAAAATGTTTTAACTGTTATAAAATAGGACATATGGCTTCTAATTGCCCTAACAAAGAATCTAGTGAAAAGAGAGAATACCAAGATAACAGGCAGAAAGACAACCAATACAAAGGACACCAAGACTTTAGAAGGAGAGACAAAAAGACATGCCTAGTAGCTAATGAGGAATCCAACCATAATAAATCTGATGAAACTGATATAGAGGAAGTTGTTTATGTGGCTATTAAAGATGGACCAAATGAAGATAGGTATGAAGAAAAAGCCCTAATATCTCACATAAATAATAATGATTCTTGGATCATAGACAGTGGATGCTCACATCACATGACAGGTGATAAACACAAATTTGTTAAATTAGAAGATTATGATGGAGGCTATGTAAGATTTGGAAATGATGCACCATGTCTGGTAAAAGGTAAAGGCTCTATCACACTTCTTGACAATGCTAAATGTGATGATGTATACTGGGTTGAAGGTTTGAAATACAATTTGTTGAGTGTAGCACAACTAAACAATACAGGATAGCGAATAGAATTCTAGAAGGGATGTGTCAAAGTTCATGACAAACATGGAAAGCTCGCTGCTACTAGGACACAAACAAAAGGTAATACATTTCATCTTGACTCAACTTGGAACAAATGTCTATATGCAAAAATAGAAGATACCTGGTTATGGCATAAAAGGTTTTGTCATGTGAATTTTGATAATCTGATCAAAATAAGTAAGAAGCACCGAGTAAGAGGTCTACCAAGCCTGGAAAAACCTGAGAATGCTATGTGCCGAGGATGTCAGATGGGTAAGATGACAAGATCAAGCTTTACAAGTAAGTCAATTAGAGATATTATTATCATTATAGTTGGGGTAGACAACAAGGAACAAACTGAGATAGAACACATGTCTGATATCTGAATTTGAACCGAGAATAGTAAAAGAGGCTTTTAACAGTGAAGATTGGGTAAATGCTATGACAGAAGAGATTGATCAAATCAAGAAAAATGAAACATGGACACTAGTCCCAAGACCAAAGGACAAAAATGTAATCGGTACAAAGTGGATTTTTAGAAACAAGCTAAATGAAAAAGGTGAGGTCATTCGCAAAAAAGCAAGAATAGTTTGCAAAGGTTATGCTCAAGAAGAAGGAATAGATTATGGTGAGACTTTTGCACTTGTGGCTAGACTTGAGGGAGTAAGAACATTGTTGGCATATGCTGCTTTCAAAAATTTCAAGGTATATCAAATGGATGTTAAAACTACATTTTTGAATGGTATACTAGAAGAAGAAGTTTATATTGAACAACCTGAAGGATTTGTTGAAGACAGGAATAAAGATCAGGTATGTAAATTGAACAAAGCTTTGTATGGTCTAAAACAAGCACCTAGAGCATGGTATGAAAGACTGCACTCTTATTTGATCAAGAATGGATTTATAAGGACAAGTGAAAACAACAATATGTACATGAAGAATGATGGGGACAATGGAATACTAATCTCAACCATATTTGTTGATGATATTATTTTTTGTGGTAATGACTCCTTATGAAAGAACTTTGGAAATGAAATGTGCAAAGAATTTGAGATGTCATTAATCGGTGAGATAAAGTATTTTATAGATTTACAAATACTGCAAATGAAAGATGAGATTTTCATTACTCAATCCAAGTACATAAAGGAAATCTTGAAGAAATTTGGAATGGAGGATTCTAAACCTATAAGTACTCCTATGACTACTAACTGTAAACTATCAAAGAATGATGAATCTACATCTATTGATGAGACACTTTACCAATCTATGATTGGAAAGCTGCAATATGTTGTGCATAGTAGACCGGATATAGCACATGGAGTAGGTATTGTTGCAAGAGTTTTTGTAGATCCCAAATAAATCCATATGATGTCAATCAAGAGAATTTTCAGATACCTGAGAGGCACTAAAGACTATGGCTTAGTATATGAAAAGAGGAATGATTTTGATTTAAAAGTTTATACTAATGCTGATTGTGCAGGAAACATTGATGTCAGGAAAAGCACAAGTGGTGGAGCTTTCTTCTTGGGAGGTAGACTAGTAAGTTGGCTTAGCAAGAAACAAGGATGTATTTCACAGTCAACAGCTCAAGCTAAATATGTCATTGCAGCATTGAATTGTACCAATATTGCATGGATCAAACAACTGTTGGAAGGTATAAATGAGAAGGTTACCAAGCCAGTAACTATATTATGTGATAATACTAGTGCCATTAACATTTCAAAGAATATGGTAATCCACTCTAAGACAAAACATATCTCTATAAAGTATCATTATCTCAGAGAAGAAGTTCAAGAGAAGAAAGTTGTGCTAGAATATATCAGTTCAAAGGAGCAAATAGCAGACATCTTCAGAAAGCCACTGTCAAGGGACACTTTAGAGTATCTCAGAAGCAAGTTAGGGGTCCTACCCCTATCTTCTATTCACTGACAGAGTTCGGTGAAAGCATCAATTCGATGAATTTATAGAATATTATGTGTGGATTGATGCTTATTTACGCACTTTAGGAGGTTTTCTAAAGGTATGCAAGAAATAGTATTGAAGGAAAGATTGATCTAATCGAGTCTTAGATGTTACATTTGCATGTGTAGCACAGCAAAGCAAGCACTTCATAGCAAAAGAGTTCATGATTTAGTTCTTTTACTTTTTGGCATTGTTGTCAAAGGGGGAGAAGACTAAATGGTAGACTAAATAGTAAAGCCCTAAAATGAAGAAGATAACAGAAGACTAATGATAGGGGGAGAAGATTACTAAAAAGGGAGATGATTAAAATGCAACATAACAGATCAAGGATAACAAGAGAAGTCTCCATAGAAATTTGAATCCAAATAAATTTGAATATCTTGTTGTTATTACCATTTACAAGATGGTATTGCCATCAATGCCAAAGGGGGAGATTGTTGGCATTACAATAGAAAGGAGATTGTTGGCATTTCAATAAGGATATTGAGAAGGTTGTTGGAGATTATTGATATAACTAAAGAAGGATGATTACTGTCTTTATAATATTATTTTATCATTGATGTCAAGAAATTGACTTTCTGATTCAGTATGATGTTGCCATATCTTGAGAAGTATGTATTGATGAGAATTAAGATGTCGGTAAGTTACATAGAAAGAATATGATGAATAAGGGGAGAAATAAGTTATTCACTAGGAAACTATTACCGAGTTAGACAATGATGAGATCATGTTATTTTGATTATTTTGATATCCTACATATGTTGTTGATTGTAAGGTTAATACTATAATATGTCACCAAGCAAAGAACCTAGTTGGTAAACCCTAAGGAACCTAGTCGGTAAACCCTAAGGTTATCGATATTGGTTAATGAAGGTGGAATGTCTACCGAGTAAAGTTTAGTATTTACCGAGTAACAACCGAGTTATGACAAATCGCATTGGATGGATAAAAGAATTATTTAATGAAGGATGCTGAAGAGCTGGAGATAAATAGATGATTGGCATGCCATGCATTAAGTTTGTTAAGCATCTACGATAATGGAAAATCAAGAGGAAGATCTACAGCACAGATTGAATAGCAATAACCTAGCATAAGTTCCTAGGAAGGAATGCAAGTTCCAAGGTGAGGTAAAATGTTTTTAGATCAAAGGATACATTGAGCCTAGTCAAGATTGATGATCTGATGGCTATGATTGATCATGGGAAATGTGATCAAGGAGATTAAGCAGTTAGCAAATTGTTTATAAATAAGGAATTGTTGATAAACAATGTATGCGGGCAAGTGTAAGCACAAGGATGCTACATAGTGATTACCGAGCACAGAAGCTTGAAGACCTATTTGAATAATAGAGTAGGGAGCCCAACAGAGGGACAAGATAAGTCCTATGACAAGATTTTTTTGAGCAAATAAGAATCTGCTTTAGCATTTTAGATGTGAAGTTGTAGATATATTTTTACTAATGTTATTTTGTAAAGTGACAGAAAATCTCTTAACCGAGTGGACTTAACAATCTTATTTGTAAATCCTCTAGCAAGGTGACATTCTAAATGAGTGTTTGAAATCCTTTGACAAGGTCACTTCTAACAAAGTGAAGATCCTAACAGATCTGAGGGAAATCCCTTAATTAGGTCACATCTAGCAATGTGTTTGTAATCTTTAACAGGGTTTTCTTTTAACCGAGCATACTCTAGAAGAGTATATTTCTTAGTGGGTCTGAAATCTCTTAGTGATTTTTCCCTATTTGGGTTTCCACATTAAATCTGGTGTTATATGTGTTATGATGATTATGTGTTTATGAGTTAGCATGTTTAGCAGTTTTTTATTATATTGTTGAAGTATAAGTTACCGAGGTTGAATCTATTGATTTTATGAAAGATTAAGTTTGTATGATTCACCTCCCCCCCTCTCATCTTGTTATCTATTGGCATCAGTACTTTACATTTAGTATCAGAACTTAACATTGTTGACACAGGAGGTGCTTGCTCAATATTCTTCTTCTTCCCTTTATCACTATAGGGTGGAGCACTATTTGTTTCAGCTTCTGCAGTTTGCTCCTCTACAGTACCTAGTCTTTTCTTTTTCTTGTCCACAAGAGATGCCAATAGGTTATTAGCATAACCAATCAATAAGTCATAATTGACTTCATAGATCATGTCTTCCATTTCATCTTCTCTAGTTCAATAGCTTCCATAAGACATAAATCAGTGGTGACTATGAAAATGATGTCCTTAGCAAATTTTTCACCACATCTTCAGGTAGCCTAACCCTCATACTCATTTTCTTTTGAAATTCATTGAAGTGCCTATTCATTGCAGCATAAAAATTGTTCTTAACAACCTTGATGTTGTTCTTGATCTATGCAGTTACTGGTAGGTCTTTTCACCATTCAATATCACCAATTCCCAGTAGGAAATTCTAAAAGTAAAATAATAATCCAATCAATAACTGACCAAATTTGAACTTCTTACTATGATCCTTCTTGATTAATTGTAGATTTAACATCAATTAACTTCTTATGGCCTCACATAGGTCATAATTTGCATTCTCAGCAATCATCCTATAGGTTGTATGCACTGCTGCAGATGGCACACTATTCATCCTACTTGAATAGAATATCCCGTAGCCTATAACCATAGTATCTAGTTTAATTGTTGGGTCCTTAATGTTATTAACATAAAATGCACACCCATGAGAGGTAGATGAGGTTAAAGTGGTTACAGTCTCTTTAGAAATTCACCTTAATTTGGGAACTTCACCGGTTTGACAAAAACCAATCGTAGCATGGATAGCTTCCATGGTTATAGTGTGTGACCTTTCTTGATATATATTTTCACCATTAACATGACTTGGAATGATTCTGATGTGTTCCTCTTCAAAATTATCAAGAAAATAAGTTGCATTATGAAAACCCTTCTCATAAACCCTAATAAATTGGGGTTTGATCTGATCGCTCTTATCACACAGGGATTTCAATTGAGAATAGATAAACAATGATCCTAAATCTTCAATTTTGCAATCAATATAACTAGACAGATCATCTTGTACAACAACACCTTCAGTAACTTGAGATAAAGCATTTTAAGACACTATTTGTTTTGATTCCATAACCTCCATAGGTTTTGATGTGATCATTAGTCTCTCTACTTTCTTAGAAGATGAAGCCATTTAGATAAACTCGATTCAAAAAGGGATTTACAAAGAAATACCTTAATTCTTGCATGTTAGCTCGGTTACCAATTGATTACTCAAATATACACCAATTCCACTTTCAGTGATCTTTGAATCAGCTTCAAGTATGCAATTCACAGCACAAGTTCATCACAAACGAGCTAGCAAACCTCTCTTCGCTCTGCACATGCTCAAGAATTCTCTTTTGAATGCATTTAGGGTAAAAATAACATAGTAAAATTTTCTTTTATCATCTTTTCCTACTACATTAATTGCTTGACCAATAGGGTTATTAACCCTAATACACCGCTTAATGATACATTCAATATTAACAAGTGTAAAACTGGTTGACAAACTTTCAAAAAACCAATTGACAAAGATATCAAGATCTCTCACAGAATGGCTCAAAAATGCAAGCTTTCTTACCACTCATCTTTCAAGGGGTCTGGAAGTAAATTTACCGCTATGCTTCCCTTAGCCCTTTTGAAAGGCTCAATTCACTGGTGTAGGATTCTCCACACTAGGTGAAGGATTGGGTTCTTCTGTAGACATATCATCACTCTTCTTTTTCCAAATTTGGTTCATCTATTCTTTGGTTTCCTCAACATTTACCTTCTACTTACCCTTCTAGTCTACATGATGATTAACCAATTTGATCTTTCTAGTTCTACAAGACTTCGTCATGTGTCTCGATTTATGCCAATGATATCAAGCCATTCTGGATGATGTCCAAGGTCCTACATTGCCTCTTCCAATTCTCCTTCTGCAATTCATAGCCACATTACCATTATTGTTACAAATGGTGCAAATGACATTAGTTACCTTTTCCATCTCAAATGGACTAAACTAGTTGACATAGGGTTTTTGCCAATTCATGTTTCCCTGGTTGTCATAAATTCTCATTATGTTACCATTAGGTCTTGGATTCATGTGAGTTACTGTCTTATTAGCTACATATCTACATTCAACTGATCTATGTACATACATGTTGCATGTGAAACCTTCAAATCTCCTAGTTACATACCTAGTATTTGCATTGTAGCCTGTATTCTCATTGGGTCTATTTCTATACACATTTTGCAGTATGTCCAAGTTTAAGATAGAAAAAGCAAACAGGTTTAAAAACTCTCTTACTGGTAGGCTTGTTAGCCTTAGGATAATTTTTATCCTTGTGAGTGTTGCTCTTTGTTCCAAAAGACTCTCCTTTCTTAGATGTGTTAAAGCCTAGTCCAAATATATCTCCTTTCATCCTCTGAGATTGGATCTTCTCATCCAACATATAAGAACTTTTATTGAACTTTTCTAGCTTTCCATTAGCCTCAGTGAGTTCTCTGGTAATATCTTCATTGTGTCTTCTAAGAGTCTCTCTTATGGATGATGCCATTTCAAGATCTAGCTATAAAGCCTCTTTTTCTTCTTTTCTAGATTGCCAATGCTCATGCAAAGTTTCATTCTCTTGTTTTATCTTAGCAATCTCATGATCTCTTTCTTTGACAAGGTCTTCAGCTGCCCTCCTAGATTCCAGCTCTTGGCTCATGTGGATAGTTAAGGCTTCTAACTCTCTTCTCAGATTTAGCTTCTCACCGTTCATCTTTTCAACTTCTTCAACTAATGCATCAATGTTAGCTTCATCTGAATAATTATTATTAGATATCTCCAATAGTTGTTTGGTCAGCTCTCTCCTTTTGACTTGTGAAGCTTTAAATCTGACCCTTAGGATTTCAAGCTCTTCCTTGGTAGCATCAAGCACTCTATCCATCTCTAAGTAGCTCATATCCCCCATGGTGGATTTAGGGTTTCCTTCCAAGCAATTAACACAAAGAATTTTGTCTCTGATACCAATTGATAGACTTATAAACCACTAAGAGGGGGGGTGAATCAATTACTGTAAGAACAATAACACTTTAAACATTGACCGGTTAAGATACGTAACAAGTTTACTAAACAATATGCATGCAATCCAAAATGATATTAAAGCATCCACAATAAGTAAAAAATCCACCATAACACAATTTTTTATACGTGGAAAACCCAAATGAGAAAAACCACAGTGAGATGGGACTCACAAGTTAACTATTTGTAGTAATAGATAACTGGCCGGTTAGGGTTTACAAAAATGCTCTGCTAGGAGTGAATCTTGTTAAAGATCCCAAAGCTCTATTAGGAGCTATACCCTATTAAAGGTAGTACCCTATTAGGATTAACCTCGGTAGAGGAATTCTAAATCCAAACTAATGGATCACCTAGTTAGAGTATTTGTACAATGAAGCTTGTTAGAGCTTACCTAGTTAGGGGATTTGACTATTGTAGTGATTAGAAAACAACAGGTGGTGTGATCTAATAGTAGCACAACTTGCTTGAATAGATCCACTTCCATTCACTCAAAACTACATCACCAACTTCATCACCAACATATTATGCAATGCCTTCAACTTCTATCTTGCATCATATCATCTCATGTTTTATATAACAATTGTTCATCATAATGTCATTATATATACATTTGTATTTCATGTCGGCTTAGAAATCATATTAAAATTTCCTAGGTGCAGTGTATCTGGACAATCAAACATAACTCATCACAAATTGTCACCAAAATGTTAGTTAGGGGTGACTCATCACAAGAAGTTATAACTAATCACACAATCAATGAATACCAGTTGGAGTACTAATACCAGTTTGGAGTTAACCATTATCAACACATAAACTGATTGTCCTCCATTTTCTTCTTTGATGGTTTCCGTTGAATCTCCAAATTGGTGTCACTTTCCATTTCTACATATACCGATTAGACACCTTCTAAACCATCTTAACAATATCAGTTGCAATGCAAGTAACTTTAGAGGTAATACCAGTTTGACTTAACTAATGTGAACATATGTGTGTGTATACATGTTCCATCAATTACAACACCTGAAGTCATCCATTACAACCATCATCGAGCCAACACAGTGGTCAATCTTTGTATTGTGTGATGTAATTTTGTAATTGAGAGTTGAGAGTTTAGCCGACCTTGTTGTCAAGGTTGATGAATTGTATAAATAGGTGATGTTGTCATGTAATTTAGGTATCAAGGTTGTGTTTGCATTATCAAAGAGATTTTTATGTGTGAACAAGTGATTTATCTTCTGGTGTTGTCATTGAGGAGATATTGGTATTGCAATCCAAACATTTTGTGCTTAACCAGAACTGTAATTAGGCATTTGGAGATGCTATTCTTTTAGTTCATTTCTTCCAGATTGTAGTTTGAATCTTGTTGTAAGTCAGTGAGACTTCCCTGAGGGTTGTAGCTTTCCAGACCATTATCTTTTGAGTAGTGAGCTCTACGAAGTGTGCCTAAATGCATGTGCATTCCCCATTGTAATATTTTTACATACTACTACAAAGTATCATCTTACTATGGGTAGATTCCCACCGTGGTTTTTCTCTTAACTAGGTTTTCCACGTTAAAATCTTGGTTTTGTGTGGTTGTGCCTTCAATTTTCTTATCTTTACTATTTATGTAGTTTATCAGATCTATTTTTTGATTAAGTTTTCTGATCCAGTGAAGACTGATTCACCCCCCCCCCTCTCAGTTTTCCTCCTTATTGCTGCTAACAATTGATATTAGAGCATGCAGATATGATGATTTCATCTTTTGCGACTACACTAATTCTGATTGGGCTGGTGATGTTCTTGACTGAAAAAGTACTACCGGTGGAGCATTATTTTTGGGCAAGAAATTGGTTTCATGGGCTAGTAAGAAACAAGATTCGGTATCCTTATCTATTGTTGAAGCTAAGTACATTGTTGCTACTAGTAATTACACTCAAATAGTCTAGATAAAGCAAATATTAAGGGATATCAGAATTATCTATGATGAGCCTACTATCATATACTATGATAATTCAAGTTCTATTAACATGTCAAAGAATCCAGTGTAACATTCAAAGACTAAGCATGTGTCAATCAAATATCATTGCCTAAGAGAGCAAGTCGGTGAAGAGAAAGTGAAGCTAGAGTATGTATCTACAGAGGAACAAATTTTTGATATTTTCACTAAGCCTTTGCCTAAAGATATATTTGTCTACTTGAGAGAAAAGTTAGGGGTATCTACCCCTCCTAATGAGAACTAGATGCATTGAGTTGCATCAATCCGGTCGATCTTAGAGCCTTATCTTTCTATCCAGATTGATGTGTTGGTGTTTCTCTTCTGGTGTAGTCTGTTGATTTGGTTATGTGTCTAAGGGGGAGAGAGAATCATGATTTGGTTATCTATTTTGAGATATTTGGCATTGTTGTCAAAGGGCGAGAGAGATCATGTGAAAAAATTCTTTATTTGTCATGATCTTATGGGGAGTTTGCTGGAGATATCTTCTTTCTTTGCATTTGATTATTTTTCACATTCATATGTTGCCATCAATGCCAAAGGGGGAGATTGTTGGAGATTGTTGGACATTGCTGGTGGTAAGATATGTTGTTGTCATTGATGTCAACATATTCTTGTGAATTGCTCTGGTGTTTGCAGATTGGGAAGATCTTATGATCTAGTTTTGTAGTTTTGTTTTGTTGTATTGCTACTTTGCAAAGTTCCGTATTTCCTCCGGTATATTCTGGTGTGATCAGATCATGAGATGATATTTTGGGATATTGTTTGGAATGGTCTCATGTATCTTCATTTTAGATGGTTTGTGATTTGGTTCTCCACAAGTTATCTTTCTTCGTGATGGTTGTTGGTGTTTGAGTATTCTTGAGTTTCAGACATTGACAAATGAAGATTAGATAAGTGGTGTTGGTGCAACTATTACTAATGATTCTAACATGATTTTTGGTGTTTCCTAATTGTGTCTTTTTTTTTTTGATAATCCACATTGATCGTTGTGCAATGTTTTGATGATCTTACTAAATCGGTGATGATTTTTGTGTTAAGCGGTATTTTTGGTGGTGTAGCATGTTGCGGTTGATCTTGGTGTAATTTACAATGGATTTGAATTAGGTCCATGTTATGTTATGTAAATCTTTGTATTGTAAGATGTAATTTTGTAATTGAGAGTTGAGAGTTTAGCTGACCTTGTTGTCAAGGTTGATGAATTGTATAAATAGGTGATGTTGTCATGTAATTTAGGTATCGAGGTTGTGTTTGCATTTTTAGAGAGGTTTATGTGCGAAGAAGTGATTTATCTTATGGTGTTGTAATTGAGGAGAGATAGGTGTTGCAGGGTAGACATTTGTGCTTAATTAAAACTATATTAAGGAATTTGGAGATGCTATTCTTTTAGTTCATTTCTTCTGGATTGTAGTCTGAATCTTGTTGTAAGTTAGTGAGACTTCCCTGAGGGTTGTAGCTTTCTAGACCATTATCTTTTGAGAAGTGATCTCTAGGCAATTTGTCTGGATGCATGTGTATTCCCCATTGTAATATTTTCACATACTACTACAAAGTATCATCTTACTGTGGCTAGATTCCCATCATGGTTTTTCCCTTAACCAAGTTTTCCACATCAAAATCTTGGTGTTGTGTGTTGTGCCTTCAATTTTCTTATCTTTACTATTGTTGCATTTTAATAGGTCTATTTTGTGATTAAGTTTGTTGATCTAGTGAAAACTTATTCACCCACCCCCCCTCTCAATTTTTCTCCTTATTGCTGCTAACATGTCATTCCTCTCCAAAAAATGTGTCCCTCTTTTGGACACTTGTCTTTTTCTCTTGAGCCACTTGCCCTTAATCTTGTTCCACTTGTCATTCCTTGGATTGCCACTTGTCCTCCTTGAGGACTAGTGTTGCATTTTCCAATCCCTTCCTCTCCTCCCTTCTCCTATTTAATCCCCCTCATTTTCAATCAAATCCTCCACTTTTTCATACATTCATAATACCATAATGGAGAATATTATCCACCATTTAGCACCAATACTATTATAATGTCCAATTTTATCACCATATTCACTCATCCATTCCATACATCTTGAATCCAATCATCGAATCACACATCATGGAGCAATTGAGCACAAGCCATGTCTTGAGTGCACATCCAAATTAGGGATAATCAAATCAAAGTTGGAGTATGAGGTTTGCGTTTACTTGATTATTGCTTCTTTATCTTGTATCCTTCTTTCTAAACATCCCAATCTTGAGGTGTTTGGGGTTAATTGTGTTGCTTAGATTTTTTTAGTATTATCTTTCAATTATTTACATTTGAGCATGATTTACCTCACACACCCCCTATTTCTACTTCTCATTAGGATGTAGAAACATGGTATCATGTGTACCACATTGAATTATGAAAGATTGGCGATTGTAAATTCTTCTAGTGGAGTTCTAAATGAAATCAAAACCAATTAGGGAGCATTTGGTAGGATAGAGAACTAAATCACAATTCTAACACAATAATGACATCTAAATCAGATTTCTCTAGCTGAATTTATGATTGAATGAATGAACTGTACTAGATTAAGGTTTTATTGAAAATGTACCTTTAATAGTAAAAAATCCACTATTCACTTGTCTTATTTACCTTTTATCTCTAGTGCAGAGGGGTACACACTTCGACTAGATTCAAGATTCCATGTAAGTGAGAGGTTAAGACAATTAGGATCGAGGCTTTGAGGTAAGGTGTAATTGAGAGTAGCTAGAGACATGAGGTAGGACATGCTAACTTTTTTCTGTATTTATTTTTTGATTATGAGTGTGATTTTCTACATATAGACCTAAGTTTACATCTGGGCCCACCAAAATGGGCACCATGGTTCTACATGATTGTCATTGATGGTATGATGAAAGAAAAAGGATCCGGTCAACTACTAAGAGGGGTGGGGTGAATCAGTAGATAGAAAAACTGATAAAACTTCACCAATCTCAAAATCAATCACTCAAAGTAAACTTAGAACTATCAATGCAATATCTCTGTCAAGATAAAAATTGTCAAGCTAAACTAGTTGACTGTTACAACAGATAATAGTAATCAACATGTAACTTACAAATATCCCAATTCTTTTATTGATGTAAGTAAAACTTCATATCATATTGCTGCCCATTATCATGACTTATCAAAGTGGAATAAGTAGTTAAAAGAATCAACCATAAAAAACATAACCACAAAAACATTCACCACTTGACACTATATTTTTGATGTGGAAACCCAAATGGGAAAAACCATGGTGAGATGGGACTCACAAGATAACTATCTGAACTCTTCTGAAGTTCACCCTGTTAGGAGCCAAGCCTATTAAAGCTTTTACAAATATTCCTATTAAGAACTGATCCTGTTAGGAACCACCTGGTTAAGGGATTGACTATAATGCCTTGTCAGAAGCAATACCCTGTGAGGAGTAACCTTTGTAAAAGATTTATAATCCAAGCTAATGGATCACCTTGTTAGAGGATTTGAATAACACCAAGCTTGTTAGAGCTTACCCAATTAGGGGATTTAACTGCTGTAATTGTTAGAAAACAAAAGGAGTTTTCTGATCTATTTGAATAGCACTTCACTTGCTTGTTCAAATTCTTTTCATGCTCCTATCTACCTTTACTCAAATTTCAGATACATCATCTGGTTCGGCAACCACACACTCAATTCAACTTTGCCAACACTTTATCTAAACAACTCATCGACCTTATAAACAAATCAATTAGGTTGGTATAGAGATTACAAACAAGTCGGTTCAAGTATGATTGTTGGATTACATAACAATCTCTACACATCATTCAAGAAAGCCTCAATCGCCCCTTAATCACAAATTCATTGAACTCGGTAACTCATCATGTGCTTTGTAGTATACTTGCTCATTCCCAAGATAAAAAACCATTACCTCAATGGGCCAAAATCACTTTGAAACTCTCTTCATACAATATGCATACATGTCATAAGCATTACCACTCATCATTAGATCATAAACCAATATAACCAATTCACTAGACATAATCGATTAGGGTTTATCAAAACAATAGGTAGGGTTTACCTGTTCAACTCTCCAATACTTAGCAATACCGGTTCACTCCACAAACTAACCTATCGATTACTGTTTCCTATCACTAGCTCTTCTTACCAGTTAAAAAACAACATTATAACATAATTACCCATTAATTGACATAAATGACAATATAACAAATCATTAATGCAATCTTCAAGCAAATGCCAACAACCATGCTCCCATCTAGGTATGATGGTAATAGATGGGCATCATGGAGCTCATAGGGGAGTATCATTAATGTGATTGGCGAATATGAAATATGATGAAAAAGGTATTGATCAAAATTCAATTTTTGTGTTTGTAGGTACCTCTTAGGGTGCAAGAGCATACAAGTGGCCACATTTACACATATCTACAAAGTCATAATAAATTTTTTCTTGATTTTACATATATACTCCTTCAATATATAGGCTTGGATTGGGTATATCACATGGTCATAATAAAAAATTTCTAGTTTTTACATAGATACTCCTTCAAGATATAGGCTTGGATTGGGTATATCACATGCTTACTATCAAGACTTCTAATTCCAATTGATATTTAGTGCTATTTTAAAGAGATTTCATAGTTCAATGATATTTATGCAAACTGAGAAATCCCTCATGGTTTAGAATCTATATTTAATTGTGAAACCATGGGTCATAAAATTTGAAATGGGAAAAAATTGTATGTGCATTATGCATTCATCCTAGGCTATTATTCTATATTGAATACAAATATTGTAGTAAATGAAAGTGTGAGAAAAGAACTGATAAAGATTACGATAACCGATAAAGAAATATTATATAAAAACAAGTGAAATAAAAGATAGACATGATAAAAAAGTGATCATAATAGTAACATCTATAAGTGAAGCTTACACTATAATGAAAAGAGTAATAACTATTACAAGATATTCATAATGACTAATGAGTAATATAATTCACAAGCATTTTATGAAATCTTATAGTAAATTTAATTGAAAATATTTAATTGTTATTCACACGCTATAGGTATACATGCCAAAGTGATATTTAGAAAAGATAGGTTACAATAATTAGAACATCATTAACCTTTTCAACTTACAATTAAACCCATTTACAACCTCTAATCCAAAAACTAATTCTATAACTAACTATTTCTTGATCCCTATATAGGGAGAGACTTATTGAAAAACTAAAGAAACCATAAACTTTCTAAGAGTCCTATTAGAACTAAAACTCATCACCATTCCAAGATATAAATGTCCACTCAAAACTTCATAATAGATGATTGAATAACATTTCCACAAATTAATTGGTTGTTTCATTGGAGAAGTGCACACATGAGTGAAACTCTTCAATAGGTCAAAGTACTCTAGATAATCTTTGACTAATTCAAATTAAAATTTTCATTCAGCTACAAGAAGATAAATAGTATCAGCTATAGGAACACCTTCCTCTAGTTTGAACAAAATGCTACATATCAAGATAGTACACACAAAATTACAAACCATAATAATTATCCATCTACATCTCATGACATACACAACATTTCAAGTTAGTGTTTATGATGTCATGTTCTTAGTGTTATTATAAGTAATGGCATTTAGATGCCCTAGGGAGTGTTATTGATGTATTTTTATTTCCTCTCACATAATGTTCTCTTATGATTACGCTTCATATGATTATGTACATATTTAGTAGATGGATGTTTAGTACATATGTGCACTTAGTTGATGATGTAAAAAAAATCAAATCTCTATTGCATGTTTGTTAGTCATATTTCTCTAGGGTATTTTGGTGGACATTACATCTAATATAAAGAGAGTTTCATACACTAGGTACTCTGGTTTCATATGATCCCATTGTGTATAGTATCACTATAGCTTGGGATTAGCCTTATGGTTATCCCTTATAGTTGTTTTCTTGCATTAGTTTTCCTATATTTCTTTTTATAGTTCTTTTGCATCTTTCTTAGACATGATGCTTGCTAGAGGTAGAGGCCATGGACATGGTGGTCATGTGGGCAGTCCATGGAATCCTCATCTTGAGGTTTTTGAAGTATCATGCCATGAGGAGAAATAGTAGGATCAACGGAGTGGTGATGCAATTTTGTAGTTGGTCAATGTGCTTCAGGAGAATATTGGTCATTTGGGGGCGACACAGGAAAAGAATCAACATGAGGAGTCTCATCATTCTACTCATTAGGATAGAGAGGAGTATCAAAAGCAAATGAGGGAATGTTCATGTTTGCCTTAGAGGAGAGAAGAATGTAGTGTCTGATTGGGATGCAATTGCCACATGCCACATGAGGGATCTTCTTAGGTCTTGTTCTCCCACTTTTGATGGATCTAGCAGTAGTTTGGAGGTTGAGACTTGGCTTCTAGACATGGGTAAGTGTTTTTCCATGTACTCATATAGTAGTAACACCAAGGCTAGGTGTGCGATTATACATCTTCATGATTTATCTACCACTTGGTGGCATATGGAGGAGTAGAAGCTACATTTGGATATTGTGATAGTGTGATGGGAGTTGTTCATAGAGCGATTTTGTGCTTATTTCTTATTGGATCTTCAGAGGTAGAAGAAAGTAGATGAGTTTCATGATTTGAGGCAACAAATTATGTTAGTTGAGCAGTATGTAGGGATTGCAGATGATGAGGCTATGTTGATGCAATATTTTGTTAGATGTCTTAGCGACCATATCATTGGAGGAGTTCAAGTTCTTAAACCCAAGACTATGGAGGTAGTTGTGGAGAAGGTGCACTTGGTTGAGGAGAATCTAACTTTGGCTTTGGGAGGTATGCCTAGTGTGTAGATGGTTAGTGCTACAACTTCAAGATCAGTGGTGAGAGGTGCTCAGTCACAGCGATTAGAATTTTCTAGGAGTTACCCTCCCTCATCCAAGGGCGGTTGTTTTTAGTAGAAGAATGGTTCTCAATCAGAGTCATGCTTGCAGATATAGATCACAGGTAGATAGAGAGCATAGAAGACAATGTGCTATTCATTTTTAGGTCTCTTGACTAGTGCAAATTTATAAGTAGAACTCTAATAGAGGCATTTTCTAGCAATCCAGTGAACCTTCAGTTAGCCATGGCTTTAGAAGAGGAGGATGTTTCACTTATGACCTATAGGGTCATTTTGCAATGAATTATCCTAAGAAATCTACTCAAATGTTAGTTTAGAGGCTAGTAGTTTTAGATCCCATAGTAGGTGATGGAGGGAGATCTAATCGTATATTTGTGGCAATTGATAACCATAAGGCTGAGCACTAGGGTATAGTCATAAATACCATAGGTGAGATAGATGGTATTTCTTTCTCACTATTATTTGATTCTAGTGCTTCAAACTCTTTCATATCTCCTTCTTTAGTAGAGAGATGCAGACTTATAGTGCAAAAGTAAGACAATAGGTGGCAAGTTAAGTTATCTATGGGGTCTAAGGTGGTAGTAGATTCCCTTGTGCATGGATGTGTGTTGGATTTGGCAATATGTACCACCTTAGTGGATCTTCATATTCTCTCTTTGGGGTCTTATGGAGTTGTTTTAGGTTTGGATTGGCTTGAATCTCATGTCAATCTAAGATTGACTTCTATGGTGAGAGGGTGCAATGTCTTGATGATAGTTGTAAGAATGTAGAAATAGTGGGTGTGTAATGATCTATTTCTATTCACGTGATTTTTGCTATGCAGATGAAGTGATGTGTGTGACAGGGTTGTCAGTTATTTACAGTGAGGGTGAATGATTTGGATGAGTGAGAGAGTCATGAGGATCTCTTTTCTCATCATATTATCCTTTAAGAGTTCTTGTATGTATTTCCTAGTGAGATTCTAGGCCACCTAAGCGTGACATCAAATTTTGGATAGACCTTGTTCCTAGAGTAGAGCCTATATCTAAGGCTCCTTATCAGACAACTAATTAGGAGTTGAGTGAGTTGTGGTTGCACTTGAAGGAGTTTCTAGGTAAGGGATTCATTCGTCCTAGTGTCTCTCCTTTGGGAGCACTAATTTTGTTTGTTAAGAAGAAGGATAGATCTCTTCGCTTGTGTATTGATTACTGACAACTGAATAAGGTGATGATGAAGAATAATTATCTTTTGCTAAGGATTTATGACCTCTTTGATTAGATTCAGGATGCTAAGGTCTTCTCCAAGATAGATCTTAAGTCTAAGTATCACCAGTTGTGGATTCATGAGGTAAATATACATCGTACAACATTTTGTACTTGATATGGACATTATGAGTTTACAATGGTACCTTTTGGGCTTACTAATGCACCCTTAGCATTCATGAGCTTAATGAATGAAGTTTATAGGAATTATCTTGTGAGATTTGTGCTTGTGTTCCTTGATGATATTTTGATCTATTTAAGAACCATGGAGGAGCATAAGGAGCATCTAAGGAAAGTTTTGTAGTGTCTTTGTGAGAATAAACTGTATGCCAATATAGCTAAGTGTGAGTTATTTAAGATTAAGGTTAAGTATCTTGGCCATGCTATTTTAGGAGAGGGTATTGCAGTGGATCCCTCTAAGATTCAAGCTACTATGGATTGGCCAACACCTACTAATGTGGGTGAAGTTTGCAACTTTATGTTCCTTGTAGGATATTATCATTATTTTATTCAGGGATTCTAGAGGATTTCTCATCCTATCACTTCTCTTTAGAGGAAAGGGAACGTTTGTTGAAAATTTTGCAAACTCTAGAAGTTTACAAAATTGTGGTTTCAAGAGCAATGTGTGAGATTAAATTTCTCCTATTCTTATAAGGGGAGGCTCCCCCTTTAACTTAATACTCTATTTATTTGGAATAAAATATAACTTCTAATTTCTAATATAGCTTGGGTGGTACTTCATCATGTTCTCTTTTTTTAGAATATATGTTATTCTCTCCTCTTTCTTCTAGAAATAATTTATAGTGTAGAGTAGTGATAATTCTTAAACTTTCAATGTTACACATTAACCCAAAATGTAGGAATGATCAAATACAAATAAGTAAAGAAGAAAAGTTTCCATGAAGCCACAAAGTCCCTCCATGCTTCCTCAGAATTGGAAAATAGTGTTCAAGCTCAAAGTCTTGTAGTCACTATAATCCTATCAACCTTTTACAACAAAATAAAGAAAAAAGTCTTTATCTTGATATCCTATTACAACTTTTGATAATATTTTCTTGGAATAACAATATGAAGCTCAAAGTATCAAGTTATTATCTCCTTCTACTAAGATGACAAAATGAAGATCAAAGTCTTCAAAATGCCATCTTTCGCCTATTCTTAATCCTAATAAAAAGAGCTGCAATATGACACAAAGTCCATAAACCAACAATTGTTTCCATTCTTTAACAATATTTCCTCAACAACAACTTTACTTGAGCAAAATAAGAATTTACAATAAAAATGGCATAAGAAAACCCTCACCATAAACCACAAATGAATCCAACACAAAGTCTAGATGTCAAACTTTTCTTCTTATTTCATCAAGTTGGTAAAATCACAAGAGGAATATAAAGTTTCACTTTTTCTCTTCACTTTGGTAGAGTTTAAACATATAGATTAAAGATAATAGATGGATCTAAGATGCATATTAAAAAGAGAAACCTCATATATACAGAGGTGAGTTGCAACATGAAACTAGGAAAGTTACAACTAATTTGTGAACAAGTCAAATGTAGAGTTCGATTTGACTTAGGACACGTGCACATTATAGATGCTAAAGAATGAATACAAAATGATACTTGAAGTGTCAAAGTCTTATTAAAAAATGACACTAGGATAGAGATGCATAAAAATGACTAACTGTCTGAAGCCTCATCTTGTTTCCAACATTATTCACTAATGTATTCTTCATATTGTTGCAAGGTAGCCTATATTTCACAGTCATCTGGTCCCAATGTGTTGAATCTGGCATCTAAAGTGGAGTTCCAGAAAAGGATTTGAAGATTTCCCAAAGTTTTATAAAAGCAACCAAAAGGTGGTCATGAAGTGCATTTCGAACTCATAAGTCTGATTTGCATTTGAGAAGAGTCAATAGTGAAAAGGTGCATATCATAATTACAAGTTTGATTTTCACTTATGCAAAAGTAAAGGGAAGAAAAAAAATGTCTTTGGTGCAAATTGGGGTTATAACTCTGATTTACCCCTAAGAAGGGAATATGGTACAAGTCAGAGTTACAACTCTAATTTGCATTGACTCTTAGCACTTGGAAAAATGGAAAAGGAAAATGGTGTAGGTCAGCGTTATAACCCCAACTTGCATCATTAAGGGAAGACTCAATGTAGATCAGGGATATGGCCCTGATCTGCACAATTGGGTAAGACCTCGGTGTAGGTCGGGGTTAAATCCCCAACTAACGCCATTTTTAGAGGACTCAGTGTAGGTCAAGGTTATGGCTCTGATGTTGGCAATTAACACTCATCTGGTGGATTTTTATGGTTTATTATTGGTATAGGGTTGTCATTGATGACAAATCTTCATAATATTCCTATCCGGTAATCACAAATCTTGATGTTCAGAAGTGAATGTCAATTGGTAGCAAGTTAACTGGTATTTTGGGATGAACAAATAAATTCTGGTCTAGAAGACTTCCGGTGACTGTGGTGGTGAGAAATGTGTATGAGATGATTGGGACGACATAGAGACATCATTTTATCATCATTTTGGTGATCCACATTTAGCTTTCATGATCCGGTCAAGCCGACATATGAATACACTATTGGCATTTCAGTAGAAAGGAAGATTGTTGAAGATTATTGATATAATTGAAGAAGGATGATAACTATCTTTATAGCATTATTTTGTCATTGATGTCAAGAAATTGATTTTATGATTCAATATGATGTTGCCATATCTTGAGAAGATTGATTTGAAGAGAATTAAGATGTTGGTAAAAGACATAGAAAGAATGTGATGAATAAGAGGAGGAATAAGATATTCAATGGGAAACTATTACTGAGTTAGACAATGATGAGATCATGATGTTTAGATTATTTTGATATCCTACAAATATTGTTGATTGTAAGGTTAATACTATACTATGCAACCGAGCAAAGAACCTAGTTGGTAAACCCTAAGGAACCTAGTCGGTAAACCCTAAGGTTATCGATATTGGTTAATGAAGGCGGAATGTCTACCGAGTAAAGTTTAGTATTTACTGAGTTGCAACCGAGTTATGACAGGTCACATTGGATGGATAAAAGCATTATTTAATGAAGGACAATGATTAGCTGGAGATGTATAAATGATTGGTATGTCGTGCATGAAGTTTGTTAAGGATCTATGGCAAAGGAAAATTGGTAGGAAGATCTACAATGCAGATTGAACCACATTAACCTTGTGCAAGTTCCAAGAAAGGAATGCAAGTCCCTAGGTGAGGTAAAACATTTTCAGATCGAAAGGATACATTGAACTTGGTCAAGTTTGAAGATCTGATGGCTATGATTGATCATGGGAGATGTGATCAAGGAGATTAAGTGGTTAGCAATTGTTTATAAATAAGGAATTGTTGATAAACAATGTGTGCGGGAAAGTGTAAGCACAAGGATACTACATAGTGATTACCGAGCACAGAAGCTTGAAGGCCTGTTTGAATAACAGAGTAGAGAGCCTAGCAGATGGACAAGATAAGTCCTATGACTAGATTGTTTTGAGCAAATAAGAATCTCCTTTAGCATTTTAGATGTGAAGTTACAGATATATTTTTATTACTGTTATTGTGTAAGTGACAGAAAATCTCTTAACCGAGTGGACTTAACAGTCTTATTTGTAAACACTCTAGCAAGGTGACATTCTAAATGAGTGTTTGAAATCCTTTGACAAGGTCACTTCTAACAAAGTGAAGATCCTAATAGATCTGAGGGAAATCCCTTAACTGGGTCACATCTAGCAATGTGTTTATAATCTTTAACAAGATTTGCTTTTAACCAAGCATACTCTAGAAGAGTATATTTATTAGTGGGTCCAAAATCCCACATTGGTTTTTCCCTATTTGGGTTTCCACGTTAAATCTGGTGTTATATGTGTTATGATGATTATGTGTTTATGAGTTAGCATGTTTAATAGTTTTTGGTTACATTGCTGAAGTATAAGTTACCGAGGTTGAATCTATTGATTTTATGGAAGATTAAGTTTGTATGATTCACCCCCCTACTCATCTTGTTAGCTATTGGCATCTATACTTTACATTTAGTATCAGAACTTACATACACATTACATTAGCAGGTCGACTTGGTGAATGATCTATTTTCTGATTGCGGATATATAAGACCGGTGTGGAAGATATTTTTGGTGTATGAAATGATTGTATGTGACTACTCGATAATATTTTGTAGCGCAGTTTCATGTGCACATTCTTGATTCGGTAGCTAATTGAAACAGAGAATGGGGTAGAACGGAGCAGAGTGACAGAGGTGATCCGGCTAGTAATTTGGCACTTAATCGGAACTCATCCAAGCATTGCTAGATGTTATTGTAATTGATCAGTAAGGTAGTGAGCCTTCTGGGGTTGTGGCCCTTATTGTATTTGAGCAGTGAGCTCTTGACAGTGTGCTTGAATGCCTGTGCATTTTCCTTATTATTATATTATTTTTCTACTAGCCATAGTAGAATAATATTGTGGGTTCAAATCCCACCGTGGTTTTTCCCATTTGGGTTTCCACATAAAAACCTTGATGTTGTGATTTTGTGGTTGATTGTCTTATGTTTTTGCATTTTAGTTTTATGCTTATGCTTCCACTGGTTTAAAGAAGTCAAAAAATTTAATAATCAGTAGATCACTGATTCACCCCCCTCTTAGTGATCTTTGATTCCAATAATTGGTATCAGAGCTTAGTTCCTTTAAGGAAGCCTAACTGCTTAAGGAAGGTCTGGGAGATTGAATCAATTGATTCCGGTTTTTAGAGATAAATCAATGTGGCACTAGAGGATCTTGATGCAACAATAAATGAGATCAATTCCTTGAAGAGAAACCTGAATGTTGCTGATGACTTCATTAGTGACTTGAAGGATCAAGTGAACACTTCAAGAGAAAAGAGGAAGGAATTGAAGGACAATCTAAAGGAGAAACAAGATCAAATCATCTAAAATCAAGGTAAAGTTGATGAAAGTGACAAGCTTGAGATAGAGAATACTAACTTGAAGAATGAGATACAATCCATTGCGATGAGGCTGACTAAGGAGATTGAGGACTGGAAGAAGAATGAAGAGAATTTGACACAATCATTAAAGGAAAGAGTAGATGAATGCTTCAAGCTTACCTATGAGAATGATCAATTGAAGCTGTAGGAATAATGGTCAACAACTTGAAAAGAAAATTGTTGCCTTAAGAGATGAACTTGCTACTGCAAATGAATACAAAGACAAATTCAAAGCTATCTCAACAAGGTTTGATGAGATGCTGGAAAGTTAGAGACATGGAAATGACATGTGAGGACTTGGATTTGAGAAAGGAGAATCCTCCAGATATGGATAAAGCACTGCAAAACCTTATCTAAAGAAGATCAATAATCCTTCGGTAAGACAACCTAATGCTCATAAATTTAATGGTAGATTCTTTAATTGCAATAAATTTGGTCATATGGTGAATAAATGTAGAAGTGGGATGAATAATGGAATGAACAATGTGAACAATGGTCCACCCTTTACTGATCAATGTTTCATATGCAATAATTTTGGTCACAAGTCAAACATGTGTAGAGCAGTAATGAATAACTTTAAAAATAAAAGATTCTATGATTGTGGGATGTTTGGACATATCTCTAACTAGTGAAGGATGAGACCAAATCAAATGAACTTCATACCTATGGAGAATGGTGTTTTTTGTACATGCAATAGAACCGATCACATTACAAAATATTGTAGAAGCAAGAATAGTGCTTTGGTAGACAAGAATAGAGTAGATGATAAAGGAAAAGCAAAGGTAGACAAGATTAGAGACAAACATGAGAAGATGTGGGTCAGAAAAATGAATCTAAAGAAGACAATAGATCTTCACCCGAATCCGGTGTAGGATCTTCATCCGATAACTAGGGATTTTTGCCTTAGGGGGAACTTTTCGTGCAGATTCTAAGAACCCCCTCTTTGGAGATTTGCAATCGATTCTAGAAGGTTGCAGAAGGCTTAAATTGTATATGCAGATGTTATCCAGAAGTTTCAATGAAGATTTGATGCTTCGATAAGCTACTCCATGAAAATCAAGGTAACCGGTTGCAACATTTATTACAATGAAGAATTAGGTTTTCGAAGGATAAAAGTGCGTTTGAAAGATTTATTTTTTACAATGCGATCAAGAGATAAGTGCAGAGTAGAAGAGAAAAGTAATTTGGCAATCTAGACCAATTTCAATGATCCTAAGTGAATTTCTATTCCTGGTTGCAAATTGAGGTATTTGTCTATTTCAAGCTATCCATTTCCACAAACCATAAGTTTTCAATGGCTTCAGCATCTGGAACTGTTACCTCCCTTGTTGTGGAAATTAAGGATAGAGCTCAACCTATTTTCACTAAAAATCCTTTTAAATTTGTCGAGGATGATCTAGAAGGAGTGTTTTCCTCTTTACCCTATGACATTCTTCATAATGAGGACACAAGGTCATATATCCATTGTGATCTTGATAAACTTGAGAGTGTTGACATGTTGAACCTTTACAACAAGCATCTAACAGACAGCTTGGGGAATGTCAAGCTGAAATATCAGCATTTGAAGACCAAGGGTTTTTATCAGTTTGTGCACACTCTAACATTTGATGACAAAGAATGGATCCGGTTCATACTCATCAGAATTCATGATGATTTTATGTGGTTGGACAAGCCTCACAAGATTACCAAGCAAGAAATCCATGTTGTAACCTATCTAGATGCATTTTGGAGCATGATGTCAAGTTTGCATCAATGGTGGTCGGATATAAAGTATACCAGTCAAGCAAACAAAACTATGTCTCCGATACACCTGTATACTTTACCTATCTAATGTTGAAGGAATATAAGTGGTATGATTTGTGTATAGTTCTCTTGAATGAGTTGTTAATTAATTTGAAGAAAATCAAACAAGACAAGAAGCACACTTTTAATTTTGGCACTCTTATCATCTGTTTGGCACTATATTTAATGAATGAAATCCCCAATGTTCAAGGAAAGGTCCAATGGGTCTATGATAAGCCAATAGCTATGAAAATCCAGGAAGGGATTATGGATATTGGTGATGCTACAATGAGGATATCTACTCTCTGGGGTTATTTCAAAACTTTTCATGCCATAATGAAGAGAAGAGAAAGAATTCTGAAAGAGATAGTGAAGAAATAAGAGGAAACAATTTGCTTCACGATTGATAAGGACCAATGCCTTATGGAAGCAGTTGAGCCAAGGACTATGTGGATTCTTCCTATGGGTTATGAAATTGATGTTTCTGCCCTAGATGTCTTTTCTCAACATATGTTGAGTCAGTCGATTGATGAA